>NW_005843120.1:0-31231 GCF_000455745.1 Alligator sinensis | reverse complement strand
TCATCCCTGCTTGTGGCAGGGGGTCAGGCTAGATGATCTGTTCAGGTCCCTCCTGACCCTAGCTACTATGATACTATGATACCTACCCACTCTGCCCCTGGCTGCACACCCACATCCACCCACCCACCCTTCCCTGGTTGCACACCCACAACCAACCCACACACTCTGCCCATGGCTCCACAACCACACCCACCCACCCTTGCTTTGGTTGCAAACCCACACCCACTTACCCACTATGTCCCTAGTTGCACACCCACCCTCCCACTCTGCTCCTGGCTGCACACACACACACATGCCCACCCACTGTGCCCTGGGCTGCACACCCCCACCCACCCACACACTGTGCTCCTGGCTCCACAGCCACACCCATCCACCCATTCTGCCCCTGGCTACACCCCCCCCCATGACACACCCACACCAGCAGCAGGGGGGTGCTGCAGGCAGGGAGTGCAATTGCTGGGGGTGGGATGGGCTGCGCTACTTAGTCCTGCTGAGGCTCCTCCTGGTCCTACTGTCCCTGACTCCTGTCAGCATGGACAGGAGCTGGGGCAAGTCAATACAGTTTTAAAGCCCAAGGGCTTCCTCCGCCTCCAGCTCCCTGCATGATTGTTAACAGTCATATAATGGGACGTCATCATTCCTCTCTTTCCTTTTCCTTTGAGCATTAAAATCTCCTTATTGTTCCTTTGCCCTGCCACCTGTATTATCCATTTCTCCTCTTAACCAAGCTGGACTTTTAAGGAAAGTAATGAGGAAATGAGATTTCAAGACTTTATAGTAACCCTTTTTGAAAAACTCCCAACATTTTCCCACATTTTCCAAACATAAATTTACTTTTTTTAGCATTGGGAGTTGTTTGGACACGTTTTCCATTCTTCCAAAATCATGGTAGTGAGGTCATGGTGTGTAAGCCAGCATATTTCCAACAACCTCTTTCCAGCCATCATCACAATGTGGTCTAAAAACATGTTACCCTGTAATGGATGAGATATCTTTTGTTTTAGAAAATGATCTCACATTTTCAGAACTAGTTTTCCTACTTGTCTCTGTATATCCTGTGGGTAATGCATATTTATTCCCTTTCTTCACTTTACAGATCGGCACTTCAGGAACAACTCGTTCTGTTCTCTCCTTTGATCTGGGGGAACATAACAGGTTCCTGCCAGTGTCCCGTCCTGTGTGACACATATTCGAGGTCCTGCTGTTGGGAGCCACCACTTCTTGTAAACTGAGGCACTGCACTCAGTGCCTCCCTTCTGCTCTGGTACCCACTTTGTGCTTCAACCAACTGGTCATTTTAAAAGTTTAGTCCAATGACTCGTCCCATAAATTTCAATAATACCTCCCCTGCATCTCCTTTTCTACAGCCTAACCACTCTCAGTTGTTTAACCTTTTCCCAACGGCTTGAATTTCAACTGCTACAGTTGGTTGGGGCAGATGGTTGTCTGACTCCATTATCTCATTACTTGAGACCTGCAAGCAAACTTCAGGATTCCATCATGACTTGAAGTTACTACTTATGAGCTTATGTAAGGAATCAGCCTCTTCCAAGGAAAGCTCTTCCTTGGCACTCCCCAGAAAATTTTGTTTGGTCTCTAACCTGATGGACCCCTACAGCCAACCCTGGCATGGGTTTCCAAGCGGTGTTGAGACCCTGCCTCCTTGTTGGCCTTCATGTGTTAGACAGCCTGTCTGCTCCCATGGCTGTGACTGTGTGACCCAGACTCCTAGAGACCTGGTAACCCCTGCTGCCCTTTCTGAACCATTCTCATGCATACACAGATACCTATAAGCCAATTCCCTAAAAGCAAACCTTTAAATGCCATTTTCTAAGCCAACAGGGGAGAGGGAGGAGTGCCATGTCCCAGCCAGCACAGCAGACTGCTTCCCTTCAGTTTTTCTTGTGCCATTGCCATTCCCTTGTCCTCCCTGGGACTCTTGCTTTCCACCTCCTGCTCCCTCCATGCCTCTTCAGTGACCTTCAGGTGCAGTGTGCCACATCGGCAACAAAACTGTTAAAAGACTGTAATATCAACTCACCCTGCTCTCCTAGGTATCCCACTTATGAACCTATCTATAGCAAAGGTACTCACATTGAGCCCCTCCAAATCTCCCCCACCAGGACGCTAGATCCTTTCGAGGGAGCCGGGGGTACCACACCTATCAGCACCATTAGGTGGGCAAATCTGATTCACAAGATGCACCCAGAGATTTCCAAAAGAAATCCAGAGTTGTGGTCTTTTTGAGTTCTTTGCAACAGAAAACTGCTGTGTTGTTTTTCAGTAGTTAAAAAAGAGTAAAAATGAAGAGCTGATGTTTTCTTAGGGGTTCCTCCAATAGATCCAGGTTGAGAACCACTGCACTAGCTATATGCAGTTCAATTTGTTACCTCTATAGTGAACATTTCTACCACTGCTGGAGCAGGGTCTGGGCTAGATGGACCATTGGTCTGACCCAGTACGGCACATCTTTTGTTCTTATGCCCCTTTCAAGTGCCTGATTTGGGAGCTACTTAATTACTTCCAGTATGTTTATTTTTTGGTTGCTAATGGCAAGCCCCTTCCCCATTTTATATGCACACCTCAGCTCCCTACTCTTGCCCCCCCAACTTCCTTCCCTCCTGAGTACTGCATGCATGTGATGTCAATGTGTTAATGCATGAGGGAATGTAATCATGAACTACCAGGGCAGAGGAAGATCTTATGTGAAGAGAAATGTTATAACAAATAAAGTGAACAAATGAAAATACATATTCTGTAGTCCATATTGTTCTTCTAACTAATAATATACATGAACAAACTGCAGAAAGATCTTGGGTCAAGCAGAAGGTCTCTGAAACATCATCAACACGAGTATATGGCAATCATTTACTGTAAAACCCCACAAGTAGATGGCACCTTGTTTTTAATGTTTGTTCCATTTGCAGATGTACAAGACACTTAATCTTCATATTGCTCTGACTGGAACTGAGACACGGACAGAAGTGGACCACATAACAATTACTCATTGACCGGACCATGCTTTTCACTGTTTTTACTCCATGGGCTAGACCAGAGCTTTCCAAACTGTGTGCCGCGACACATTAGTGTGTCGGCGGCAGTGTGTAGGTGTGTCGCGGGAAATGCAGAAAATTTTGTGGGAGGGCACCGCGGAGCTCCCTTACTCACGTCTGCTTCCCTTGGCCCCTCCCCCGGAACTGAATTACTGTGTCGTGAAAAGATGCATGTCTAAAAAGTGTGTCACCAACATGAAAAGTTTGGAAAGCTCTGGGCTAGACGGTTCCTTAAATCCTGCGTACACTTTGACCGTGCACAATTACTCCTGTAAGATAGTCTTTGATTTTCATATGACTATGTAGATAGTGTTTCTGATGTGTATTAGCATCAGTATTAAATGCACATTCCTCAGCTTTTATGAAAGTTTTAGCACGCATTTTCATTTATGTAACCAAACTTGCTATTTCCAATATTGGGATGTTGTTGGGTTTTGCATCTGAAACGAGGAGAGTTCAGACTTTCTGTGCCTGCAGAGCTGGCTTTGTTTCTTTGAAGGAATATAAGAACTGCCCCACCACACTATACAAGTAGTCTCTCTAATCCAGCGTTGTCAAAAATACAGCAGCATGGGTCCAGCCTGCGGAGCCATGTCGTCTGGCCTGTGGGTTTAGGTCCTGGGTGGTGGGGTGAGCAGTGGCAGCATTAATATCCTCAGCTTTGGGAGTTGTGGCAATTCACGCTGCTGCCACTTGTCCCACAGCCAAATTTCCAGCCTCATGGGCTGGATCCAGAGCACAGCGCTGTGTCGTCTGGCTTGCAGGGCTGCTTGTGGGCCAACAATGTGACTTCAGGACAAGCAGCGGCCAATGTGGCTCCAGGAACCACAGCAATTAATGCTGCTTGACCCACCACCACACTTCTGGCCCTGCGAGCAGCCCCACAGGGCAGATGACGTGTCTCCACACTGGATCCAACCTACTCCGGCACCCCTGGGGCAAGGTGAATGCGATACCCCTGCCCTAATCCAACAGTGACGATCACTAGAGGTTTCAGAGGAAAGGGCAGGACCTGTGCAGTTATGAGTGGCTTCTCCTAAGGAAATGGTTACTTTTTAGTCCCCACTTAGATGAGCTTGGGTTATACCCTAAAGTTTGATGGTCTTAAGAGCCTTTCCAGGTTTTTTTAAAACGTTTCTATTGGTACTTGTGATATTCTGAATAGCTATATCTTGTACACACTTTCCATAGTTTAATGATGCAGGGTGTGTCACCTTGTTCATTTATGTGCCCGAATTACTGTGCATTTACTTCAGTATGTGTTCAATGAAGTACTAACTAACCGCACAGTAACTACAGAAAGGATGTGGACAATTTGGAGAGAGTCCAGCAGAGGACAATGAAAATGGTTGTGGGGACATGACTGGTGAGGAGAGGTTGAGGGAAGTGGGCTGTTTGAGTCTGCAGAAGAGAAGACTGAGGGGATTTAATAGCAGCCTTCGAGTCCCTGCAGGGGGGTTGCGAAGAGGATGGAGCTGGACCGTTCCCAGTGGGGGCAGATGACAGGACAAGGAGCATTGGGCTCAACCTGCAGCAAGGGAAGTTGAGGTTGGGTATTAGGAAAAACTTTTCTCACGAGGAGGGTGGTGAAGCACTGGAATGAGTTACCCAGAGAGGTGGTGGAGTCTCCATCCTTGGAGGTTTTGAAGACCTGACTAGACAAAGCCTTGGGTGGGATGATGTAGTTGGGGCTGGCCCTGCTTTGAACAGGGGGTTGGACTAGATGTAATCCCGAGGTCCCATCCAACCCTCGTTTTCTATGATTCTGTGACTCTATTACCTCTGTGGAGCTGTCAGATGTCTGTTCAACATGCGTTAGGTAATACCATCCGCTGACACCCCTTGCCGGAAAAGTCCATAGCACATTTTATTGCTTGAATACTTGGAAGCTTGCCTTGTATGTGCAGTTAACATGCTCTAAGTGTAACGTATACCAAGACACTTACACAGCTAAGGGGGGAAACATGATCAGCTATGCAGACTGCAGGGGGAGGCGGCTTGAAGGCTGCCGGCTGGGCACTGTGGCTGAACCTATCCTGGGCACCTCAGCTCACTGGCTGGGGTTAGTGTTTCCACCATGAAAGACTGCCTGAGTTTCCAGATGGATTTTGTCCCCAGGCAGCCCGAGGCTTTCCTTGGCTGTGGAGACCCCTTCCCCATTCACAGCCGAGCTCTTCTCTGCCAGCTCCTTGCTCTGCTTGAAACCCTGATCTCCAACTCCTGCAGCCAGCACTTCTTCTGCTGCACACCTCCTGCTCATAGTCATGTAGCCACATCTCCTTAAGGCCTCCACCCAGTCCCCCTGCTTCCCCTGGGTCCCCAAGTTTGGGGGGTGCTGGGCCCTTGCCAGGACCAGCCTGCTGGAGGGACTGGCAGCTGCAGACACCAACCTTAGAGGGCAGGAAAAGTGATGAGCATTTATTGTTTGGCTCCTGTGGTACCAAAGACACAACTCCTTCCTCCCCTTCCCAGGCTGCTGTCTCCAAAAGCTCTCCCCTGTCTTGGGAGGCCCCAGGGATCCTCAGTATGGTCCCATCTCGCCTCTCAGCTGCTGGCCTTCACCCTTGCAGACATTCAAGCGCTGTGACCTGGTGGCTGGCATGGGGGGGGGAGAGCCTGACCTGCCAGGGATACAGCAGCCCATCCATCTACGCCAGCTCCATGCTGCTCTAGAGGCTGCTAGGAAGCACGCCCTGGCCCTCTGCTCCCACTCCATGCTTCCTGGAGCCCTGACCCAGGGGCAGGCCAGGCAGGAGAGCTCCCGCAGGCTGGGGACCTGGGTCAGCTCTCCCTGTAGCCATAGCCTTGGCCCCTCCTTGCTCCTCACAAGACTCCTGCTCCGTGCTCCCAAGCTCAGACCTGAGGGGTGAGGAGCCCCAGCTCAGGACAACACAGAGCTCCGCCCAGCTCTGCTGTATTTATTGAAGTGATCTCATTCTGGCAATACAGCATAGTGGCCTGCTCAACACCCTTCTCACTAAACCATGGTGTGAGGATGGGCATCCATCCTCTCCGCATGGTGTCTCCAACACCCAGGTGAAGCCTAGAGGCCACCGAGTGTGCAAGCAGCAACATAGTGCCTCTCTACTCAGCACCGGTCAGGCTGCATCTCGAGTACTGCGTGCAGTTCTGGGCTCCACGCTTTGAAAAGGACATGGAGAAGTCAGACAAGGTCCAGAGGTGGGCAACAAGGATGATAAAGGGATCAGAAAGCAAGACATACAAGGAGAGTTAACATGCTCTAAGTGAAGGGCCTATTCAGTTTGTAGAAAAGGCACTTAAGTGGGGACATGACATCAGTCTTCAATTTTTTAAATATATTTCATGTTCCAGGTCAAATCAGCCAAATCAGTTCCAAAGCATATTGATTGAGCAGGCAGAACGGCGCTGCAACTGGCAGGCATCCTCCGTCCCAGGCTCTCACCCTGGGACTTCAGATACTCCCAAATCCATTGGCAGGCATGATACATGTAGGCCCAAGTCCAGAGGTCTTGGGATTTGGATGCCCCCACTTGATCTTAGCCCACAAGAGGCCAAGACACTTGATCTGAGCCAGAAGACCGAGAAGCAGTCTTCAAATACTTGAAGGGCTGCCATGAAGAAGAGAGAAAGCACCTTTTCTCTTTTGCTGCAAAGTGGATGTGGAACCAACGGCTTGCAGTTGCAGGAAAGCAGGTTTAGTTTGGATCTTAGGAAAAACTTCTTCACCGTTAGAGCAGGGAGGCAGTGAAATAGGCACTTAGGGAAGGGTGGACTCTCCATCATGGGAGGGGTTCAAGGAGAGGCTGGACAGCCACCGGTCAGGGATGATCTAGGTGTAGCGATGCCTGTGTTATCTTACGAGGATTTCCCAGGTTTCTGGGCCTTGCTGGTGGCCCCTGGCCCCACTTTCTGCTACAGGTGTTTCCCTCAGAGACACTGGTTGTTGAATGCAGCCAAGGGCTGGACTTGTGCCTGGCTGGGCCAGTGCTCCTGCTGGGGCTCAAATGCTGAGGTTCCTGGCTAGAGGGTCTTGCCCCTCTGCTCAGGAGAAGCAAGACCCTCTAGCCAGGGAGCAAGAAGTTTTGGGGCAGGAATTTTCTGCTGCATTGGGGGCAAGAAGGAATTCCCCGGTCAGTCTGGTTTGGACTGGCAGGGTTCTTGCCTTCCTCTGTAGCAGGGGCATGGCCTTTGCCTGGCATCTCTCCAGTGTATATTAACAACCTTTGCAGCAGCAGGATGTTGGCTGCTGCGGTTCCCCTGCTTGCTCTGTGGCAGGTTCAGGTGCAATGTCTGGTGCTGTGTTGGGGGTGACTGTGTGGTTTTGCTAAGAGGTTGGACAATTGGTTTGTCTGGGTTGGTGTGGGTAGGCCTGATCCTGCCTCCATCAGAGGGTTGGACTAGATGACCTCAAAAAGTCCCTTCCAGCCCCACTTCTTTATGACTCCTATGATTGCTCTATGAAACTGGAGGCTGGCAACCAGGGCGGGACCCGGCTGCATATTCAACCCCAGCTGTGCTCCCAGTCCCTCCACAGCCCCACACTGCAGGGGCCTGGTTGGATGCAGGTGGGTGTTAAATGGGAGCAAGAAGCTCACTCCGGGTTCTAATCCAAATCCACACGGTCAAGAAAAGCCCCAAACTGGACTTCTGCTCCAGGGGGAATTTTTGGAGCAATCAGAGGGGAAGCAAAGGAAACAGTCCCACTGGGACTGGGATAGGTGGGCCTGAGACCCAAGAAACGTGGGGCTGTGTCCTGGCATCAGGAGTTGCTCAGAGCAGGATGGCATGTTGGGGGCAGGTGGCAGCAAGAGCAATCAACCTGCTCAGAGATATGCCCAGGGTCGGGGGTGGGGGGGCAGCAGGTGTATGCCTGGAGGGCTCTAGGGCTCCTTGCTGTCCCACTCCCAGGGGAAACAGGCAGTAGAGGCTGCACACCTCTCACTGGGGAGCCTGTCTGCCTTCAACCTGTGTCAGAGGAGAGGAAAACTCCAGGTTTTCAGGGGAATGCCCCCTCCCAACCTCCTCCTGGGGCAGACAGGTCTGGCCTGACCCAGAAGCAGGACCCCCAGTCCAGCAGCTATTTGGGCATCCTGGTAAGACATATTTACGTTCGATCTACTGGGCCTCAGTCTCTGCCCACTGCCAGCCAAACTACACAGGCCCATGCCGTAGCAAACCCTTGCCATCAATGAAATCACTGGTCTCGTTCCACCGAGGTGGCCGCTTTCCTCTAAGGGGTTGGAGGAATGATGTGCTGGGGGAGTGGGTCAGACACTGCAGGCTGTCTCCAAGGGAGGTATTTGCTCGAGGGTTTATTGGTGAGTCTCAGGGGCACTGTTCAGAACCTGCCAGGGCTTGGCACAGACATGGGAACAGGCAAAGCAGCCACGCTGGGTAACCCGTCCCTGGCTGCTGCTTCTATTGGGAACAGCCCCGGGCCATCAGCCCTGTCCCTACCCCTAGCTGCCCATGAGGAAGTGGCTACTAGCCTCTAGCTTGCTGGTCCTTATGCCTGACCCAGGGGAAGGTGCCTCTAGTCCCCCTGGCTGCACCAGGGGTGGGGATGCTGCTGTCATCACTTTGCTCTATGCTACTACAAAAGCTTGGAGGGACCCACTGACAGCTACTGGGCATGGCTGGGAGCGGAGTCAGCTTCCCCCATCCTCCTGCTGGAAGGGAGCCGGAGACGCTGGCTCTGCTGGTTGGCTGTCCTCCCCAGGCAGTGTTGTGTCCTCAGGGCAGGTGCCCCCAGTGCTGGGAGCCCCGTCCTGGTGCACCATCACCTTGACAGGCGAGGCCTCCCCAGAGCCAGGTGCATCCTGGTTGAGCTTGTGGAGGGTGTCACGGACTCTGAGGATGTAGCCGTGCAGCATGCTGGCTGCGGCTGGGGGGCTGGTGGGGGTGCGGCTGGCAGCCAGCCCATTCTTCAGGTGCTCCACCTCTGTATGCAGGTGTAGCATGGACTTGTTCAGCTCTGTGATGCGGTTTCCCAGGTCTGTCAGTAAGGGAGAGGTGCGGGGACCCTGGTTACCCACAGCTTCATCTCAGTGCATGGGCCAAGTGCAGCCTGGGGCATCTCCCCCACCATCACACCCAGGGCAGGTCTGGCATCAGCTCTAGCCACATCAGCCTGGAGTTACCCTGTTGGCTCCAACAGCATGGCTCTTGCTTTGCCCAGCTGCAGCTGGCAGCTGTGAGGGGAGCACACTGGGCCCACCTTCCCATGCCATCGACCCCAGGGCAACACGAGCCTGGATGAGAAGCAGGGAGCTCCATCTCTGCCATATCACACCCGCCTGCTACCCCTGAACTGAGTTATCAACACACAGCCTAGTGCAGCCTCTGCCACCTGAGCTAAAGGAGCAATTCCACCAAGTAGCAGCAGTAGAAGGTTGTTACCCTGTGGTGAACCAGTTGCTACAAGAGGACCTAGTACATGCTCCCTGCCTTGAGACCTGTATTGGGAGGTCCCAGCCAGGCACTCCCTGCCCTGTGGGGCAGATGGCAGCAGGGGATGGGTTACCTTTCCTCCTGCTCTCTTCAAACTCCCGCCTGGCCGTGTCGATGTAGCGCTGCACCAAGGCCTTGAGCACCTGCAGCCTGTAGGAGCCACGGCTCTCTCCCTGTAGGATGTTGTCGTCCAGGGCTGAGGTAGCCTGGGGTGAGGAAGGGGAAGAGGAATTACACAGGTACCAGGGAACGGTGCTGCTTACCATTCATCCAGCCTCGCAGAACAGCCTCGCAGCCAACGTGGCTTCTACCAACGGCCACACAGCCAATGCAGCTTCTACCAGCCGCTGTGTTGTGCAGGACACTTACAATGGTGGGGATCGAGGGACAGTCCTGCTGCTTCTTGGCTTTGCAGCAGCAAATGAACTGGAAGACGCCCCTAGGGAAGACAGGAGAACATGGGTTACAAGGGGCCAGGCAGAAGCAGAGCTAGCCCTGCAAAACCCACGCTGAAGCCCACAGCCAGGTCCAAACCCTTCCAACATCTGGGCCTGCTTCCCGGTATTGGCCCACTGGAAAGATGAGCCCATTTCATGGCACTGGGAGCCAAACAGCTCCAGAATTCAGGGGGATTGTCTCCCATGTTGTATGCCAGCTCTCTGCAGTGCGCCAGTGGCTTTATCCCTGAATTCACTCAATATATTACCTTATCAAGGCAAAGAGCAAGGAGTGATTTGAGTGCAATGGAGAGGTGTCTCCAGGGACAGAAAAAGATGACAGAGGCCAGGAAATTCTTTAATCCACTAAGAAACAGGCAGAAAGAGAGCCAGTGGCTGGATGTCAAACCAGGCAAATTCAAATTAGAAATAAAGGCGCCCATTTGTAAGGAACCAAGCCCCAGGGCATCCCTTCACATCCCCCAGTCCATGCTGGCTGCCTCTCTCCTGTCTGGCAGTATTGCTTTAGCCAGACACAAGATACCAGGCTCAGTATGGAGGGATTCTTGCGAAATGCAATGGCTGGCATGGTGGAGAACGTCAGGCCTGGTGATCTAATGAGCCCTCTGGGCCTTGAAGTCTGTGAGCCGGCTCCCCGTGAAGGCCTGGCCGGTGGGAACACACTGCTTCCCCTTCCCTCTCTCCAGAACCCTTTCTCTGCTCCAGAGACCTCATCAAGCAATGGAAATTTCTGTCTGAACAACTCGTGTTTACTAGTTTCAGAAAGTCTCTTTTCTTGCAAGTCGTGGCAAAGATTAGTAGAGATGTTCAGACTGTCAAACTAAAGAGAAAGACAGAAATGCTAATTATCTTCAGGGTGGGGTCTTTTTAAATTTCCATTGAAGTTTTCTGCTTATTTTTCCTTTTGTCCCCAAATGGGGTGCAGGTGGGGGGAGAAAAAGGGAAAATTCAGTATTTTCAAACTTATTTTTGTTTTGCTTTCTGGCTTTTATTTGTTGAACCAAAATCTGAAAACTTCTAACCCTTCCCTCCCAAACCTTTCCTGTCATTTGGAAGAAAACAGATTAGTGCCATATTATTCACATCTCACACCTTTTTGCTGAAAAATTACCCACTGAAAATTGGGGGGTGTTTTAAATAAAAAACCAAACTGTTTCTGAATAGTTTGGATAAAAGCCAATGGTTTTTTGCTCTTCCTTCTGCCTTCCCAGAACAAGGTGCATAACTTTTTTGGGCAGGTGTGTGGTATGCAAATAAACATGGCATTTTTTTTTCTTTGGAAAGCCCCTGAGGGCTCTCCTTGCAAAGCCTCTCTCCCTGCAGCACAGAGAAAAAAGGCTGGTGGATAGACAGTCTGGTGATTCAGCCATGGGATGAAGAGCCAGTAGCTCTGGGTTCAGTTGTCAGTGATGGCTGTGTGGACCTTGGGCAAGTCCTTCCCTCCTTGTGCATCTCAGCTCCTGTCTGCAAAATGGGGCCTTGCTGGTCTCTGTCTCCCAGGGGGTGGGTGAGGTGCTAGAGGTGCCTCATGCCCTGAGACAGGTGAGGACCCTGGCATTACCTGACCATGTAGAAGAGGGACTTGGGGGTTGGAATGACGTTGAAGGGCACAGGCAGTGTCAGGCCCTCCCGGAAGTAGGACAGATAGAGCTTGGAGCGGGCAAACTTCCACTCCACGTCGGCATCATCCTGCAACACAAGTCGGGGGGAGCAGCTCAGAGCTGTGGGGTCATGCAAGCCTTGCAGGGCATGTGCAGGAGTTCACCAGCTGGCGCACGCTCACCCCCTTCCCTGGGTCACTGAGTATGGCCCTGGCATTGGGCAGCCTGTTCTGCCTTGCATGCTGGTAGTATATGAGGAGTGAAGCATGGGGCTTGGTGGCAGGTGGCGGGCACTGGGACATGAGCAGGGCAGGGGGAATCCACCCTGGAAAAGAAGGAGGCAGACACAGGGGTCCTGACCCCATTCGCAGGGTGCTGATTTCTCTTCAGTGCAAATACTGGATTGGCAAGGCTAGGTCTGCCAGGTGCCCACCTGGCATAAACCTCCAAGGGATCCTTGTCTGAGGGGAGCCAGTGACTGTTCCCCACCGTGCCGGAGGGGTTTAACTTAGAGATAGGACCAGCAGGGCCAAAGGACAGGGGTCTGCCCCGGACAGAGGTGTGGTATCTGGGCCCCCTGGGTTTCACCCTGACTGATCCCAAGTGCCTCTGTGACAGAGAAATGCAGCTGGCTCTGGGGTGGCATATACTGGTTGTCTGTACTATGCACAGTATGGATTCTGTTTGGAGGGGTGAGTGGGGTGAAACAGCTTCCTTGTCAAAGGACTAGGCTGGGGCTTCTACCAGCTTTGCCCCTATCCACTCAGGGGGGCTCGCTCCCAGCTGGTCCCCTCCCCCAGCATGGGCCGGGTTCCCAACAGGGCTGACCTCGATCTTCTGGAAGGAGTTGGTGATCATAGCAATGAGCATGTTGAGGAGGACAATGACCACAACGATGGTGAAGATGCCGTAAAGCGCCCGGCCCACAAACTGGGCCACGAGGACCCGGGGCATGTCCACCACGCGGTGTTCTTCCATGCCGAACATGGTCCAGAACAGGAACGGGAACGTCTCGTTGAAGCTGCCGCAGAGGGGGTAGCGGGTTACCAGTGGGATCTGAGCACAGAGTGGGCCTGATCTGGCTCAGAGCTACAGTAGGCACAGGACCATCGACCACTGCGAGTCTGGGGCCCTGCAGAGCCTTGCCCACACCCGCACACCTAGTCTACTGGGAAGACCCTTCCAACCCCAACCCTCCCAACTGACTCTGAGAGGATCCCCCCCTCTCTACTGGAAAGACACCCTGCTGGGGGAAAGCCCTGGTGCTCTGGAGTTTAGCCATACATCCTCTCATTTCCTATCTAAACTGATCCGTGACTGGGTTGTGCCTGTGTGTTCCTGGGCCAGCAGTGTGCATTGGCTTGGAGAGCTCTCCTCCCTTCCCTGGTGCTTGCTCCCAGGATGATTTATAGGCAGGAGTCCTCTCCCCACCCAGCCACCAAGCAAACCCAGCCCAGCTCTCACGACAGGCTCTCCCTCCCTCTCACCACCCAGCAGCACCTCCCTGCCCCTGCTGTGGTCCGAATCCAGCTTCCTTAACCATGGGTGACTAGCTCCATACACGTTACACCAGCCGTGGCCACAGAAGGACCTGGTGCAACTAACACTGCCCTCTCTCTGCTGGACATGCCTGCGATTGTGCTGGCTTTTCCCTTTCCTTTCTGCATTTCCCAGGCCCTGTGCCCTGCCCTGTGGCTCCAATCGGTGGAGAACTATCCGCCCCTCCCCACCAGACCCTGGGTGCAGAGGCAGGGCTGGGGGTGGCCGTACTTGCCCAGCCGCTCGGACTCCTGGTAGTGCACGTAGATGTTGTTGAGCCCACACAGGAAAGCAGTGAGGATGATCATCAGGATGAACATGAACCTGCAAGGGGAGGCCAGGGAAAGGCGTCAGAGGGCAGGGAGCCCTGGGCTGGGCAGGCTGCAATGCAAAGGGCATTCATTTCTCGGTCCCCCAGTGGGAATCTAGCTGAGACTGGGCACTGGAGGCTGCATTGCTTCCCTGTGCAGGGGGCCATGCCACTGGGCAGTCGGGCTCCAGCTGGTGCTGGGCTTAGCTCTGGGACAATGCTGCCTGCAGGCAGGGAGCAGCCTGTACCATGTGTTTGTCTAGCATCTAGCACCAGGAGGGTGCCCTCTCCAGGGCCTCTGTGACTTTATTCAGGCCTGCATCCCATGCCCATCCCTGCAGTCTGAGCACACATGTTCAGGGGGATGAAGCACCCGTGGCGGGGGCGAGGGGGCTGGCTCACTGACTTCAACAAAAATTGGGGGTGCTGGACACCTGACTGGCTCAGGCCCTGATCAGCTGTGCCCCAGCACCTCCATGCCTGGGAACCCCACACCTGCCAACTTAGGCTAGCCAGGATAGTGAGGGGCTTCAGACTCTGGACCTTGGGGCAGGGTGGTCAGTCCCTACCGGATCATGTCATCGATCATCTTCCCAATGGAGATCTGCAGGGTCCCCAGTGACTCCTGGGCCGGCAGGATATAAGCCAGACGGGTGAAGCTCAGCATGCTGGTCACTGCAAACAGCACCTCGGCGACAAACTGGGGGTCCTCGGCATGCCACTCATGGCGCCCTGGGCACAGAGGGGGCAGGTGAGAGGGGTCAGCAGACTGCCTGTCCCACGTTGAGCAGAGAAGTCCTCACAGGGGGCTTTGACAGGGGTAGCAATGCAGCAGTGTAGCCAGAGCCACGGCCTGGGTCTTGTCCCCAACTCCCTGGCCTGTCCCTTCCCCTCCTTGTGCCCTGGGTCTATAACCTTTGACCTTTATAAGGGTCTTGTTGGTAGGGTGTGGGGCGGGGGGGGGGGGGGGGGGGGGGGTTGCCTTTGTTGGTAGTTGGGACAGGATCTGACCCTGCGGCTGCAACAGCAGAGCACTGGCCATCCCAATGCTCAGCTCTGGGCTGTTACAGGTGCTCTGGGTTTCATGCCCTGTTATTTGGGAGAGGGTGTGGGGGGAACCTGTGGGGCAGCATGCAGGGGCTGGGCTCGCTGGCCGAGGGGGCTGCTCCTGCATTCCCGTCTTGCACTTTTCCCGCAGAGCTAAGAGCTTTTATCACGACTGCTGTTACTGCAGCGCCACAGCTGCCCTCTGCTTAGCGCTGAAGTAGCTGCTGTCTCAGGCTCATCCCCAGGATGAGGATTGCTGAGATTTGTCTCAACACACTGCCAGCATCCCCTCCTGCTCCTGCGCATTCCTGGGGAGATTCATGGCTGGATACACGGACTTGCCCTGACACCTCGTGGCAAACAGGGGCAATGCTCTGGCTCAGCAGGATACGCAAGCTCTCAGCATTTTGCTGTAGTAGGATCATTGCACATCACTGATAAATGTCCCTGCCATCGCATCACCAGCCTACACAACCTGGCAATGGGGGCTCAGGGCAGGGAACAGACTGAGCCCGGGATATCTTGGCTGATTTCTCACATAACCTACAGGAAAGGATGGTCGGGAGTGTTTTGAGGGGACCATGAAGCCCACTGGGGCATGAGAGGGGAGGGAGGGAGATGAGAGGTCAGCTGTGCTAGAAAATCTCTCTGAACACGGGTTGTAGGAATGTGGGATAGATGGGGCTTTGGGGTCCTTCAGTCTCCCCATAAGAGGCAGAAGTACTGAGGGAACAGGGTGCCCCATGGGGCTGGGTAATGATAGAAAGTCTGTAGATGTGAGCCCAGGCCTGGCTGGGAGTCATCAGAGTCACTGCCCCTGGGAATGAGTTTGCTGGGTCTCAGCCCCGTTCTTGCACAGGAAGCACTGTCCTGGCTTGTACTTGCTGGCCTCTGTGTTGGCAAGAGTGAAGTGGCTGGAGGCAGCTGCTGTCCCAGACCAGGGGGCCTGCTGGACAGGGCGGGGGGTGGTACGTCCCCCAGGGGGCTGGAGCCCCAGCAGCAGCAGTATGGGAGCTCACCGGCTTTGGTGAAGTAGTAGCACTCGGGCGAGGAGGGGGCGTCCCAGCAGTGGTACCGGCCCATCACGGAGACCAGCACCCGCAGCACAAAGGAGGCCAGGTACATGCTGAGCGTGACGATGTCCAGGAAGTTCCACCAGTCGAGCAGGTAGCTGCGCAGCCCTTCGATCCACACCTCCTTGCACTCGTACCAGAAGAAGCCTGGCGGGGTGAGGGGATGGGCAGGAGCAAGGGGGCCCTTGTGCCTGGCACCTCTCCAGGGAGTGAATTCAGGCTCTGGCTAGGGCTGGGCTCAGGTCCCCCACCTATAACATGGGGGCCATGATCCAGCCTTCCTCTGGTGTGAGTCTGCCTGGGCTGGAAACTCCTTGGGACAGAGACTGCTTCCGACTAGGAGCTTGTATAGCATCCAGTGGGGTCCTGGGGGATACGTAGAGGCACAGGACTGGCAGGGACTAGCTGTGTGAGCGAGCCTAGCCCCTGCTGGGGCAGAGACCCCAGCCCATGATCTACCATGGAGGCCTCCCTATGGCCACAACAACGCCCTTTCCAGCAGGCTCAGAAACAAAATCATTCACACCTGGGCAGGGAGCATCCACCAGGTCCAGTGCTGGTCCTCACTGGAGGTCTCCGACCCTATTAACTCAGCTCACCGGACTCTAGAGGAGCGAGCAGCTCCCCTCAGAGATAATTAATTACTGGCTCCCTGCTTAAAAAGTGATGTCAGCCACTCAAGACTGAGGAAAGGCAGGTCGTCAAAACCATATGAAAAAGGGGAGGCGAGGGCTTGCGCTGCTCTGATTTAACTGTAATGTTTGTCCACTCCTACCCCAGTTTAAGTGGGTGAAGGTACTGGAACTGTTAGACCAGCAGTAAATTATACTGGTATAAGATGCACCTATATAACTGTTCCATCTGTCCATTCCCATATTGGTCTATCTGCTACTTCTGTCCACACCCACAATCCCCACTGGCTCACAAGACCCCTTGTACACAGCTCAACCCTCGTGATTTCTCTTCTCCTAACTGCCAGGACCCTGCTACTTGGGGTGACACTGCCACTGGAGGTGACTTGTCCCTTAAATCTCTCAGGCCTGAAATCTCTGCCTAGGGCCCCAGTGGCAAGGCCTTCTCTGGGGATGTACAGCTTTCCAGGGGATCATTAGCCCTTGGCCTGTGGCTGGCTCTGGTGTAACTAGCTGCCTTTGCCTCATCCCATGGGTGGATTCTCGTATGGAAACCACCGTCCCCACTGCCCCTGTACGGACACATCCGAGGCCAAGAACTGCCTGGGCCCTGGAGACTAAATCCCATCTCATCTCCAGAATCAGCCCCAACCAGAGGCAACAAGCACTGGACCTGAGCACATCAGAGCCCTGCCAGGCCCCAATAGAGCATCCAGGCTCCTGGGGCAGGGCTCCTGCCAGCACCCCTCACTGCCAGGTTGCTGGAGCTCTGGACTCTGCCAGGGCTCCCTCCGCGTGACCTACCTGCCACCCAGATCATGTGCCAGGAGTTGCCCCACAAGGTCTGGCTCCGGCCCAGGAAGTCTTTGTGCTTGCGCTCCAGCACCACGGACTCCAGCAGCAGGAAGACCAGGAACCAGAGGTACGAGGCGGAGTGCAGGAGGAACTTGATCACTGGGATCTTCAGCATTTTGCCCACCTGATGGGAGAAACTTTGTCTCGCCTTGAGCAAAACTCAAGGCCATTTGGCTACATGGTTAGGGCCCACCAGGCAGCAGGGACTTAAACGGGAGCAAGTGCTTAGGAGCAGACTTCAATCTCCATGAGGATTCGGTCCAGCAGACCTCCAGCTTGGGTGCGTGAAGGGAGAATTCATCCATTATCAGGCAAAAAGGGGATGCAGCACCCTCTGGTCTGTGTAAAACAGAGTGCAGAGCTGCACTGAGCTAGCACTGGTTGGAGCCAGAGCTAAAACGCCCTGATTTTAAAAGTGCTCAGGACAGACAATCCAGCCCCAACAAGCAGGTTTAATGGCCAGTTGCAGCTGGTGCTAAAAGTCCACACTTCAGTTTCACTCCCAGTTTACCTAGCCTCAACATCCAGCTGTTGGACCTCATTGGACTTGTGTCACCTGGAGGAACAAGCTCATCATCCCAATTGTGCTCCTGTGGGAGAGGATCCCATCATCCCTCCATCCTCTCTTGGTCAAACCGAGCTCTTGCAGTCTCTAGGTATGAGCTGCCATTCTTTCTTTCCTTTTTCTGACGCTGCTCCAACCTACAGTGGTCCAAAGCTGTGGGAAGCCCACACCTGGGTGCAGCAATCCAGCAGCAGCTGCACCAGGGAAAGAAGAAGCAGAGCCTGCTCGCATTGGGTGTCCCCCTTCATACAGCCAAGGACAGCATTAAGTCTTGGACCACTGCCTTGTCCCTGGGGGTTCCCCAGCATCATTGCCCCTCAGCCTCTCTCTGAACGCACTGAGAAGGGGCAAGAACCTGGTGGAGACCAAATGCATGGGGGTAATTGCACATACATATGTGCGCACGCACACACACACACACACGATTTGATGATCTCAGGAAGGGAGATCATTAGAAGTGCCATCAGGTTTCTATGGGAGACAGATATTACCAGGCTGGGTCTTTCTGGGGGGCCTTCTATCTGTTAGGGGCCAGAGTCAGGTGCTTTGGAGGCAGCTGTAAGAAGCCGGCAGCAGGGTGGTGCAGGAAACCTTCTTCCCTGAGCCCCCTTTTCCCTTTGCAGCAAGGCCACTTACCCGGGACTTGGGAGCAACCCAGTAGAGCAGGCACAGGATGGGCATGGTAAGGAAGATGGAGCAGGAGACAAAGAGCTTCCAGAGGGTGTTGCTGCCACGCCAGCCGGACAGGTTCCCGCACCAGATGGATGACAGCACTTGCTGGCAGATGGGGTGCGCGACAAACTGGGCCAAGATGAGAGAAGGGGATCAGAGGGTCAGTACCAGCAGCCCTCACAGTGACCCATTGCTTCCCCCTCCTGCTAGGCAAATACTGCTCCCAGGAATATACAGGAGCTCTCTCAGGATGCAAAGGGAGCCTTTGCCTACCAGCAAAATGCAGTTGACTCTGGGGTGCAGCACACTCCCATGCCCACACTGGGGTGAGAGCATGAAGCAAAAGTTCATCTCCAATCCCAGCTGCTGCTGCAGGGGGGAGTTTAGGGAGGTTGAATCAAATGGAGCATGTTGGAACCAGGATGCCAAGGTTTATGTCCCGACCCCAGCCAGAAGCACTCAGAGTTCATTAATGATCCTTTGTTAGAAAGGACCCTTGCAGCACCCTGGTGGGGAGCTTCCCTAGTACTGGCTCAAGGTGGGGGCTGCAACCCTCCTAGCTATGAAGCCTGCCCCGCACTCACCCTCTTCTGGTCGTAATGGACGGCCAGGCGGAGCCGGGCCAGGTTGGGGATGCCCTCCTCGAAGGCCTGGCTGCCCAGATCCTCCTCCTCGCTGCTGTCCCCCAGGTCGTTGAGCACGGCCGCCACCTCGCTCTGGTTGCGACACATCCCCAGCAGCTCGAAGGCGAACTCCTGGCCCAGCTGCTCCAGGAAACTCCTGGCTCAGCTGCTCCAGGCGCAGGTACTCGGGCTGCGGGAGGAAGAGCACGGCCTAGAGGAATGCCTGGGAGCCCTATCCTGTAACAACCTGAATGCACAATGATGGGACCCCAGCACCAAAGGCAGATGATTCAGCAGAGGAACTCACTGCTGCAGGGAGCTGAGACACTGACACTCGCCCAATGCAGCATCACATGCATGTGAGCCAAGACTTACAGCAATGTCAGGAGTAAACCTACTAGCATGATAGCTGTATTTGGAGGTGGTCACTCGGAGACAACAGTCCCACGACCCGCAAGCACCTATCAGGCAGCTTTTCCTTTCACAGGATGGGTGCAAGGTTCCTAAAAATGGTACTATGAACACTAAATTATAACCCTCATTTAATACTTTTGTAACCATAACATGCTGGGGTACACACCTGTGAGGTGTTGCAAGGTCACTACCTGGTTAAAACTGAGCAAGCACCTACAGATTTTGTCAGAGCATGAGCATTGTTAATGGTTGTGAGGAGAAAAATGAACAGAGAGGAAGGGTATGTGATAAGAAATGTCTGCAGGGAGGGGTGGTTATGATATGGGTATGTTTATGCATATGTTTTCAAAAATGCCCAATAGTAAGAAATCAATTATGTAAGTAGATTCATAGATTCATAGATTCATAGAAGTAGTCTATAAGTAGCCAGCAGCATGGAGTGTAGCAGTAAGAATAATGAATATGAAAAAAAGATAGATGTAAAAATAGTTTGGGAACAAAAGGACATTGTACCATTGCACTACTGAATCACTGCACCACTGGAATACATGCCCAAATTTCCCAGCGAGACCCTGAATTGTCGTGTGGAGAATTTAGTGTTGGTGCTTGTCAGTTATGGACAGCTGTTCTGAGCCTTTCTGCACAGAGCAGGATATAAGCTAAATAATAATAGTAACACCTCCATGCTGCCCAGCCTGGGCATAATGTGGGGGGTCCTGTGTGCCCCCTGCCTGGCTCACACAGGGTAGGGACCAGAAAGGAGTCCAGGATGGTGCTGAGCCCCCTGGGTCCAAGCCCAGAACTGCTGGAATAGAGTTTCACCCTCTGATACCCCCTGGCTCCCTGCTGCCCCGGAGAGCTGCGGCCCACAAGAGAACCAGGACAGATGGAGACTTGGGAGCTGGGAAGTGCCTGACCTTGAACTCGGGCTCCTTGCGAGAGAGGCGCTTGAGCTCACGGCTGAGCTTGAAGGCAGCAAGCATGGCATCCTCGCTGGCAACCGAGAGGTAGGCCCGGCTGGCGAGGCCCTTATAGGTGTTGATGCGGGAGAGGGAGAACTTGAGCAGGTCGTACTGGCGGGCGTTGGTGCACTCCAGACAGGGGCAGGAGACGCGGTGGGGGTGAGAGATGGTGTGGCCTTTCTGCGTCAGCATGTCCACGATCTCGTAGAGGTCCTTCTCGCAGGCCAGGGTGAGTGGCGTCACGCCGGGCGCGAAGCGGGAGGCGTCGATGGTGTTGTCGAAGAAGGCCAGTGAGAAGGACTTGAGGTCCATCTTGAGTCCCTTCTCCTGGTTCAGCCGGTCCAGCAGCAGCTTGACCACGCGGGGCTGGTTGGTGTCCACGGCCACCAGCAGGGCCTCGTGGACCTGGCGGAAGTCGAATTTGACGTAGCGCAGCAAGGACTTGGCCACTTCCTCCCCGCCCGCACGGATGGCCAGGTTGAGGGCTTCCCGCCATGCCCGGTCCTCGGTCTCGTCCAGCTGCCGCAGGATGCCATCGCCCACCTGCAGCAGCTGCTGCACCATGGGCAGGTTCCCGTCCTGGATGGCGCTCAGCAGCCCCCGCGGGAACTTCAGCTTCCTGTTGACGATCTCCCTCCAGTTGGGCTGCTGCTGGGGAAGCAGAGCTGGTTGGGTTAGGAGAGACCCTGCAGTTCATCCCCCTGCCCACCCTGACTTGCTCTGAACCACCTCGGAGGAAGAGGATGACATCTCCCATCCCCCTTAGATAGCCCACCCCAAGGCTTCGCCAGGGCTAGAAAGTGTCTCCGGTCATCCTGGCCAGGGGCTGAGCCTGCCCCTGGGGCCTATGACCACTCAGTGAGCCGCACGCCCTGCTGTCCCACCGCAAGCCAGCGGCGAGGACCTAGGAGTCCTGGATCCCAGCTCCTCTGTCCCTCCAGGAGAGGGGCTAGGATTCAATCCTGCCATGTTGCTGGCTGTCATTCAGGGTCTGGGTCTCCTTCTCCACGGCAGCCCCTCAGGGAGTCGCTGTCCTGGTCACCGCTGAGCCGTGGCTCAGAGGCAGCCGGAGGCAACTGGCTCCAGCACACAACCAGGGGCAAGGCCCAACCTGAGGGCCCGTCATGCCTTCCTCCCCCTTGGGGCTCAGAAGCAGCTGCTCCCGGCTTGACAGGAGCAGCTCAGTGCCAGAGACTCGTTTCCTCCTGGCTAATTAACTCCCCTGGCATCTCCATCAGGCGCACTTGAATTCACAGCTTGCAACACCAGCTTGCAAGGGGCTGGAGGCAGCAAGGCTGGCTCGAAAGGGATAAACAGCGGGTGCCACACTCAGGAACCACTGCGCAGAGGGGTCCTCCAAGGGCTGCTCCACAGGGAGGATAACAACCCCCTCCTGCAGCCAGCAAGTGGAGCCCCCTCTGGCTCACAGGGCAGGGCTTTGCTGTGGGGCCGATGCTCAGCTTGCTGGGGAGCGCTGTCCGTGGCCGGGGGGGTCACACCTTACCCACAACACCCAGGTGCGGGGGCCAGTCCCTCGTGCGCAGAGCTTGGGTGGAGGGCTGCGTTATCCAGGGTCCCTCAGAGCCAGGAGACCTGGGTTCCTGGGCTGGGAGGGGGCAGGGACCTTGAGAAATCTGCATAGAAGTGGGGCAAAATTTTGAAGGTGTCCCCAACTTACCACCACCACCTGGGGCAGCCGGCCGGAGGAGGATGTGGGCATGCAGCAGGGGAAAAGCTACTGCGATGCCAGGAGGGGCCAGCACCACCACAACATGGATCGAGGCAGGCCTGGCATTAGAAACAGGTCTAATATATGGGTCTGAACCATCTCTGAGAGAATCTGGGGGCACAAAAACAGGGGAAGGGGGTGACAGGACGAGGTGCCACAGGAGCAGGGTGTGGGCTGTTACCCAACCAGCCCCTTCTTGCCCTGCAAGGGGAGTGAAGGAGCTGTGCCGCCCTTTCCTGAGACACAAAGCCCTGGGGTCTCTGCAGTACCCACACTCGGTGCAGACCACGAATGCTTTCCCTTCACCGGTCACTGACAGTAATCGCATGTGCAGACAAAGCAGGCTCCTACAGCCGCCCCTGACTGGATGAGCCGCGAGGCACTTTGCGAGGTGGACCCCAGCTAAAAGGCAGCCACTTCTGGGGTGGGGGGAGGAAGCCGAGCAGAACACAATACAAGTATGTGCACGGGGGCAAAGGCTCCAGCCCACTTCCCTGCCCCTGACAAACCAAGCTCACAGCACCCCAGGGAAACCACCTGGGACAGCCAGCCCCGTTCACGGATGGAGAGCACAAGGCTCAGGACAGAACGATCCCGGTGCACACAGCGCTGCCTGGACCAGCATCTCTGCAGCCTCTTGGCGGGATGGAGCGCTGCACCGGCTCAGCCCAGCCAGTTTGGAGCTCGGATAGTAGGCAGACAAACCAGGGAGCTACCTCAGCTCCACATGAAGCCCTCTGCCCTTCCCAGGGCTGCCCTCACTCTTGCTCTGCCCGAGCTCAGAGCGAGCCAGCTCCCGGCTCCCCTGCTCTGCTCCGGGGGTCACTGGGGGCCTCGCAGTGTGGCCGGGGGGCAACGGGTATTTCACCCCCAACCTGCTCCAAGGATCACAAGAAGCCTGAATTCTCCATCTGGAGATGGCCCAGGGCCAGGTCTTAACAGGAGCCCTGCCCAGAGACCCATTCGGAGAAGCTGCAGTTGCTCAGCACCGCTGGACCTTTCTCCAAGGAGACTGATGCTCTGAGGAAGATGTCCAGATGGTGGGCCGGGAGAAGCAGGTCCCCGATGCAGCCGGGATGGAGAGGATGCCCACTACTCACCATGGCGCTCTCCTTAGCAGGCTCGCTGCCCTGCTGTGCCTGCCACGCCGTCCCTGCCAGCTGCACGCCCAAGCCCCTGGTCGCTGGCGAGGCTTCAGTTCAGCACCCACTGACTCAAGGCTGCTGGGATGTGAAGTGCCCAACTGCCCCCCTCCAAATACCCACAGAGGCTCCAAATCCTGCCCTCCCTGCTCAGTTCCCCCACCCTGCTGCCACACCGCCCGCCCTTTGTGGCACGGCACTGAGCTGGAGGCTTGTTTGTGCCTGTCAGGTAGGAGCAGCCTGGCAGCTCCCCTGGGCAAGGCTGTGCAGAACGAGGACGAGGACGGGCACGCCGCTCTCCTACCTGCCCCTGGGACTCTGCAGGGGTGCTAGCTTCCCCCTCCATCCCTTCCTTGCACCAGCCAAACCTAGCACTGAAACAGCATAAGGATGCACAGCCCTCACCGCAGATACCCTGTCCCCTTGCTGCCCTGGTGCAACCTCCCTCTCCCCCCGTCCCTGCTGCTGTCCTTGCAGCTTGGGATCCTGATTGCTGTCTGCTTGCTCCTGCCCTGCAAGGTGGATCCCGGCTCAATTTGTGCCCAGGAGGCAGAGGGAGGCAGGACAGCCACTCATGGGGCAGAGGGGCTTAGCTCAGCCCCTGGATTGCAGGATGAGTGCCCATAACATCGCTGCAGAGCTGACAGCCGCACGGCTCCCACTGACAGCTAAGGATGGGCAGAGCCCTGCAGCCCTCAGCACCTCTCAGCACCACTGCAGAGCCAACCATGCTCCAATCCAGCTCCTGACACCCGTGGGGCCTGGCTGCGCTGGGCTCCAAGACACACAACCGCCCGTCAGACTTGTGCGTGGCCTGCTAAGCAGCAGTGCTGACCCCATGCGCCCTAAAGAGGGGAACTGGCCCCATGCACCCTAAGGAGGCACGCCGATGCTATGCTCCCTATGGAGCGGTGCTGACCTCCTGCACCCTAAGGAGGCACGCTGACCCAATGCACCCTAAAGAGCAGCACTGACCCCATATACCCTAAGCAGCACGCCCACCCCATGCACCCCAAGGAGTGGTGCCAACCCCATGCACACTAAGCAGCCGTGCCCACCCCATGCACCCGAAGGAGCAGCGCCGAGCCCATGCACCCAAGGAGCCAGGACCAGGCAGCACGAGCCCGTCCCTCTCTCCCCTGCCTGCGCTGCTGGCGCTCCTGCCCAGTGGGCAGCCGGGGCAGCTGCAGCAGGTACCCCAGGTCAGTGCTTCCTGCCCGCCTGCTAATGTCGTGCTCCCCGCCTCGATCTTCCTGCTGTGAAATGGGCCCGTCTGCCCCATGAGGGGGAGGGGCCTGGAGCATGGGCAGGGGGAAGGGGTGGGGTTGCTGGGCCATGGAGATTGGGTGTGGGCGGGGCTTGGTGACCGTTGGGCGCAGGGCGTTGACCGTTGGGTGCCAGGCGTTGACCATTGACCGTTGGGTGGGCACAGGGGCGGGGCTTGGTGACTGTTGGGCACAGGGCGTTGACCGTTGGGCGCCAGGCGTTGACCATTGACCGTTGGGTGCGGGGCGTTGACCGTTGACCATTGACTGTTGGGCGGGGCTGGCGGCACAGGGCCGCTGCGCGCGCTGCTGCTGCTGCTGTTGCTGGGGCGGGGCGAGAACTGGGGAATAAGTTTGGGGACAGGGAATGAAAACGAAGGGAGGAGCCCGGCAGAGAAATCGGTTTACAAAGACTACTGAATTGAGATCCGGATATCAGGCCTCTTGTACCTCCAGGATTAGTCGTCTGCAGCAAACTGCAGAGTGACTGCACAAAAGGGAAGGACACTGCCCAGTTAGTGTCCACTTTTAAAATATTCTGTTTTCCCAGCTTATGACTCTCTCACAGTTTCTGAGACTTCAGTTCTCTCTTCCCGAGGCGACGGTGCAGGGACGGTAGAAGCAAGGGGTGGCTAGGCACTCATGCACTACCGCTCGCCAAGAAAATGCACATTGTTGCCCTGAGGTAGCCCAGGGGTCCGGGCTTGGGGCACGCACGTAGGATGCTTGCCATGGATTTGGGAGTGTCTGCAGGCCCAGGCTGAGGAGTCTGGGCAGGAGAGTACTTGCAGGCGGTCGCGCCGCACAGACTTATACGGTTGAGTCCTGCTCCGTTGACAGGATTTGGAGCCGATTTGGCCTGAGAGACCAGTGGTGTATAAACCTTGTCTCGGGTGCCTGGGATTGCTGGACGGGGAGGATTCATCCCAATCTTGAGCAAACAGTCATTCAGCTCTGTAGTGAAGTCCAAGGGCTGTTGATCAGGACGGTGACTTCTGCACAAATCATTTTTAGATCTGTATAATCTGGAAGGGCATTTCCCCCCTACAACAAAGGCCAGATCCTCCATTGAATCCACTATTCTGTTTTTGCTCATTTTATGTCTTTATATTTTTTTCAAGGTTTTGCTGAGATGTCAAAAATCCTTTACTCTGAAGTAATAGTATCAAAAAAGCTAGAACCTAGGGGCGGTGGAGACAGCAAGGTAATTTTTCTCTTTTGCTAAACAGCAGCCAAATGTCCTGCTTCAGTAAAAGGTTGTTAATATACACTCAGGAGATCCCAGGTAGAGGACCATGCACCCCCTCAACCCACACCCCCACCACAGAGGAAGGCAAACCCCCCACAGTTCACAACAGCTTGACCGTGGGGGGAAATGTCTTCCTGACCCTAGATGTGGCAACTGATCTGAATGTGTGTGTGGAGAGGCAAGACCCTCCAGCACTGGCACAGCCCAGTCAAATCTCCAGGCTTGGCTGCATCCACCACCCAGTGCCTCTGAGGGAGGCTTACAAATACCCTGACACAAGTAGCAGCAAGCATGGAGAAAAATCCCTCCCACCCCCATGCCACAACCAGCAAAGCCCAGAAGCCTGGGAAATCCCCATAGCAGAACACAGGCATCGCTGCACCTAGATCATCCCCGACCAGGGCTGTCCAGCCTCTTGAACACCCCCAGTGATAGAGTCCCCACCTTCCCTAGGCGTCTATTCCACTGCCTCCTTGCTCTAGTGGTGAAGTAGTTTTTCTGGATATCCACTCTAACCCTGCTTTGCTGCAACTTAAAACCATGGGCCTGTGTCATCCCCTTTGCAGCAAGAGAGAAAAGGTGCTTTCCCTCTTCTTTATGGCAGCCCTTCAAATATTTGAAGACTGCTAACATGTCCACTGTTAAGCACCTTTTCTACAAGCTGAACAGGCCTAGCTTCTTCAGCCTCACCTTACATGATTTGCTTTCCAAGTTGCCTGCTTCTGAGCTCTTCTAACTCCTCTACGTCCTTTTTGAAATGTGGAGCCTCAAATTGAATACTCTAGATGGGGCCTAACCAGTGCTGAGTACAGAGCATCTTTCATCTAGTATTAGTATCCCAAAACTGCATTTGCCTTTTGTGCATCTGCATCACGATACAGACTTCTATTGAGTCTATGATCTACCAGGACTCCCAGATCCTTCTCCATAATGCTGCCATCCAACCAGGTGTCATCCATGTTGTAACTGTGTTCTTGATGCTTCCCAAGGTGCAGCACCTTGCATTTCTCATCATTGACCTGCATCCTGTTTTCTTCAGCCCAGCTTTCCAATCTATCAAAATCTTTGTGAATTCTGCTCTCATCCTCCACTGTGTTTACAGCCTTCCTAGTTTTGTGTCATCTGCAAATCAAGGTGATTTGGCTAGCATTTCATTTTGGGGTTAATCAGGGAACAAGTTCCTGCAATGTTAAATGTCCCAATTCAGCCTTTTTGGGATAAAAAGTTTCAGGTCTCCATTTTGAAATAACTTTTATGTTCAGACTTTCTTAAAGCTTGTTTTATATTCCTGCTACGTAGAATTTCAAGGTTAAAACTAATTATTTTAAGCATTAAAAAAAATGCGTCTTTAATTTTCAACTTTCCCTTTGCAAGAAAATCAAAATCTGTGGTTTTTATTTTGATTCTGAAAAAAGCCAGATTTTGAGTTCTTTAACTGTTTCATAAAATGAAACTTCTGTGGGATGCATAGCTGTACTTAAGGAGAATTGACCTCATTTTCGATGCTGAAGTCAATGCCTAAGATTGCCTTACAAGCCTACAACTATGTAGTAAGATGGTTATGTGGGGTCATATCCCTTCCAAGCACATTTCTATTCTGGATGAGTATCGTTCCATGCTTATACTTGGGACACGTTTGATGTAGCGCGTAGTAAGTATTTACCTTGTGACTACTCAGAAAACTTTGTAACTCATAGTTTTGCTTATTACGATCAAAATAAAATGAGGTAGAAAGTTTTCTGAGCAGTCATGCAGTAATGCTTGCTACAATCTAAATGAAACATGTCCTAAGTGCCAGAGCCATTGAATACTGCTGTACGCTGTAGTGTTGTCAGTCCCAGTCCCTGCAGCACAAACAGCTAGTTGTTGGTGCTGGCCTCCTCACCACATCAGTCTCTCCTGACTGTATTATCCCTGGGGCAGTCAGATATTAGCTCAACGCATGTTAGATTGCACCATCTGGAGAACCTCCTTCGTTATTCTGTGATGGCCCTTAGCACGTGTTTTACTGCTTGACATCTCAGACACTAGTGTTTAAAGTGCAGTTAACATGCCCCAAGTATAGTGTATGACAAAGGCCATAGACTTCATGATTAACTGAACAATAAAAATCACTTTAACATCCCACAACTTTATACCTATGTGGTTACCATGTGTGGGGTCCTGTTTCTTTTATAACTCAAATTGCACCACTGTAAAATGTAATGTTAACACATTCTTAATCAAGCTTTTAGATTTGTCTGTTTTGGGGCTCCTTGTCAACTGTGGTGTCTTTTGTAGCCAGGGTTCCAGATAAGAGAAGAAAGATATGCTCTGAACACAAACTGATTGAATATTGCCAATTTTATTTTTGTTTGATGAAAGGTAGGAATTGCTTTGCCCAAAAGTTTTCAAAAAATATTAAATTGTATGTTTTTGTGTCTTGTCTGCTACAGGCGGAGGAGTCCTATTTAATCAAAATAGCAGGAAGTCATCATATTGTTCATCTACAGCAAAAAATGCAAGTGCTTTCTTTTAACCTTTCCTTTCTTTTTGTAGGAAGCATAAGTGCACACGGCAAGTTAGAGAAACGAAAACAAGAAATCTGTCCCAAGTGACTTACAGTTTGTTACCCCGAAGTGGTGACCATTCAGTGTTTAGAAAGACAGACTTCAGCCTGTCTGTGACCAGGACCTTTTTTGCAATCTAACAGAATTAAGGTACAGCTTCACTTCCCTCAGTGGTCGCCACTCAGGTCAGAAAAGAGGCAAAAGACAGATCTACAGCCTGCCCTTTTATTGTTGTAGTGAGCATGTTTGTTATTACCCTGAAATAAAATAGTTTTCTGATAGCATACTATTAGGTTAACAATAATTTAAATTATTAAGAAGTATTAGCTTTACAGCTGAATACAAGGCATGACCTGTGGCCTAGCAATGTTGCTGACCACAAGGCAGAATAATAACTAAGCCTTTGCTTATGTTAAGTAATCATTTTAACTGTGTTAACCATTTTCTGAGTAAAATGCAGCAAGTGAATTTGTGTCTATGTGCTGTAAACCAGATACAACAAGGAACAAGATAACACAAAAAAGCCATTGTTCTAGGTACAGTGATCGTGTCCTTAAGAAGTATCTACCACTGTGCAAGTTCTTGCTAACGTATCATAATATTACTGTTACTTAACTTTTAGCTTTTAAAAAGTGCTAGTTCAGCCTAATAGAAATATACTGTTATAAAGATCTGTAAAGCACTGCCCAAGTATTACTTTTGTTAACCCTGTAGTCTCGCCTTGTTGTAAAAAGTATAAAAGAACGCCCCACCCTTTAGGGGGGGGCCATTTTGCCTCTTTGCTGGCTTAATGGTCATTGCTCGAGCAAATATACTACAGTAAAACTTTACCCATGTTGTCTGGTCCCTATACAGCTAGACAACGAACTCCAGGGAGTTTTCTCCCACCACATTGTTCACACCCCAAAATTCAAAGAATATACACTTATTTCAGTGCCTATCTAGTTATGTAAAATAGTGCAATATGGATTCTCACCTATATCAGCTGGGGATATTTGGGGGGCGGAAGTGGGGTAGCAGCTTGCCAACTTGCAGCGTGTCATCTTCATTTGTGGAATTCTCCAATTTTCCTTCCAGCTCACATCCTATATTTACAGGGAGATTATTTTAATGTTTTAATAAACATTAAAGCATTCATTCAGATTTCTTTGTTTCACTGAAACTTTAGCACCTGGAATGACACCAGTCCTCTTGTGGATGGAGAAGATGTCAGTTAGCTGGGATTGATGTCCTTGTGGAAGTTACAACTCCGCAGCGGAGGATTTCTTATCTCCTCCTTTGCTATCATGGAATACTGTTTGCAAACCTCCTGTTTTCTTTTTGCCTTTGTTCATGGGCTTCACTGACCGGGCTGCTTTGTTTCTAAAGTTCAGTTAAGACATTTAAAATAAATGCCTCTATTATAGCAAAGCCACTGGTATATTGAGTGCTTTTGGTTCTAACAGTCATTCCTACTAACATTATCAAACTAAAGGTGTGATATATCTCTTTTCATTTATCTGTTGTAAGGCTTCCTTACTATTATGTCATCTTTGTGACTCTTTGCTCTAGTTTTTCTGGACGTATTAATTGCTTTCTTTCATTGACCAGGCTAGTTGTCTTGTCTGCAAAAGTTCACTCCTGCTTAAGCATCAGTTCTGTAGCTTGGTACAGGCCTCTTGAAAATGGCCCAGACTGGCAACAAGTGATTATACATTTCCACTGAGCATGCTGTGTTCATTTAACAAGAACACATTATTCTTGTAATAGGATCCTACCAGGGGTCAGTAGGCTGGATCTGGCCTGTGGAGCAACTGGATCTGGATCTGGCCCAGAGACTCCCAGGGCTTTGTTTGTGCCAAGCCTGTGCCTGTACTGGGGCCAGACAACTTCCAGCTACCCCCTTGCCATTGCTACTTTTGACGCTTTCCCAGACCATAGAAAAGAACATTTTCAGTCTAGTTTTTGAATCTCAGTGAAACAAAAAAATTAAGACTGGAGTGTGCAGTGAAATATGAAAGTTTGCATATGGTACGAAATTATTCTGGGTAATCAGTTCCCAAGCTGATGGCGAGCTGATGTCTGTGGTGTCTATGCTCAAATTCTTGCTGGTCCAGTCGTGTGCCCCAGGGCTCACGTTGAAGTCCTCATGGGGCGCATCTACCCAAGACGCTTACTGCACGTTAGCCTAATAACACTGCGCAGTAGCGCATCACAGCACAAACCGTGCTAATCACCTACAGCACCTACTGTGTTATGAGGCTACTGTTCAGTAAGCATCACTAACTAACCGTGCGCTGGCACTACTGTGCAGTAACTCTAGGTATTGAGCATTTAGTCAGTACTTTATTAAGCAAGTACTACAATAAGCGCACAGTATCTAAGATGTGTGCATGGACATATAAACATGCCCACTGAGGACCAGGCACTTGTGAGGACTCAGGGTGCTGAGGTAGTGGGTTCTTGCTGATCGAGTCATATCATGTCAGCGCTGTGAGTGGGGGTGCCAACCTTAACCAGGTTCAGGATAGCCCCTGCGTTTGGGCCCAGAGATGGACCAGGCAGCCAGCGCCGCGTCAGCCATTTGCAGGATTTCCATCTGCAGCCCTGGGGAGAACAGGGTTGTCCCATCCTGTCTCTGTGGGGTGGCTGAAGTAGACCCTGTCCCCCAACTCCAGCTGCCACCTGACTTCAGTTGTGGGGTCATGTAAGTTTTCTGCAGGAATAGTACAGAGTGCACCCCTGTCCAAATGGACCTGAGGAGACCTGTCCTGCAGCCATGGATGCTGAGGCGGTGATGGTGAGGGTCCTCAGGGCTGAGGGTTGCTGGGAGACTCAGTGGGGGCTCATGAGGGACAGTGTTAGTTGCAGGGCCAGCAGCAACTGTGTAGTGCGCAGGTTTGTTATTACCCTGAAATAGAATAGTTTTTTGATAAGCATACTGTTAGGTTTACAATAATTTAGATTATTAAGAAGTATTAGCTTTACAGCTGAATACAAGGCATGACCTGTGGCCTAGCAATGCAGCTGACCACAAGGCAGATTGATAGCTAAGCCTTTGCTTGTGTCAAGTAACCATTTT
>NW_005843119.1:324619-357596 GCF_000455745.1 Alligator sinensis | reverse complement strand
CCCCACTCATTCTAGTTATGTTATGGGCAGCTTGCGTGGACCTATGACTGTCACACAGTACAGGAGAGGAGGATGTGTCGGTACCCACACTGTTTGCCAGGAGTTTATAAGCCACTCTGTCTTCCAAAGGTGGCCATCTGGAACTAGAGGGGCTTATGACTAACTGGGTTCCTGAGATATTAAGGAGGTGGCATGAACTACGATCCACTCTGTGGATGCATGCAAGAGGCCAGGCTCATGTCCAGGGGCAAGGGTTCTTCCCAATAGACATAACTGATTCACCCCCTACCTCTGTTACTTGCTGTCTGCAGAGAAGACGACATGTGGAGCTGGAGTCACGCTTGCTCCCATTGGTGAGCGAAGCAGTTGCAGAGGAGTTACAAAGAACAAACACTTTCTCTTATCTGTTCTACTATACAGAGCCAGCAATTCTCCACAAAGCGGTTATGTCATCTTATAACTAAAATAGTCAAAGTTTAAGGCGCATATTTTTTCTGATTCCACACCATCAATCTCATGGCTGTGAGCAGGAGCAGGGTAGGAGGCCTTTCAAGGTGTTAAAGATGATGGCCTTGGGGCTCCATGCTGAAGGGCCACCTGTCCTGTATACTATGGGCTACATGAGGTTGTCAGTGTCAGAAGCACGGCTTTCTCCTGACCATGGACCGAGAGCTGAGCCCAGCCTGCTGTCTGAATCTCGGCTGGAGAGACAAGGGGAAGAGGGCTTATCTAATACTGGGCTCGGAGAAAAATGCCGTCAGACAAGGCAGAGAGAGAAGGGATCGTGGTCAAGATCTAAACCATCCTTTTACTGCACACGCTCCAGGGACTTCCTCCTTCCTGCACATGCTCCGTTTCACCCCTTCAACGCTCCAGCACTGGCCTCAGGTGTCGGGCTGACATCCTGGGCTTGTAGCAATCCTGGCCGGGCTTGGAGCTATCCTGGCCGGGCTGTATGCTGCCTTGCCTAGGCTTCTCCTTCTTCCACTTGTGGAATCAGAAAAAAAATAAATGCCTTAAACTTTGATCATTTGAGTTATATGATGACATAACCACTTTGTGGAGAATTGCTGGCTCTGTACAGTAGAACAGATAAGGGAAAGTGTTTGTTCTTTGTAACTCCTCTGCAAGTGCTTCGCTCACCGCAGCCTTGAAGATAGCAAAAAGTATGTACAACTCTGATTTCCAGGTGCAGGCAGGGAGTGATATTTCTCCCTTGTCTCCTCCATAATTCTCATCCTGATAACACCAAAGAAGTAATGAAGTAATGTTTATAGCTGCTTTTCTAGCTAATTTCACTATATGATCACGTGAGTTGTAAGCGACTGTTAAAAAGTATATAAGCCTCCTGATTTTGCTCTTGGGGGGCACCCCCTTCCATGGGCTTGGGAGATCCATGTCACTTTGGAATCCCCCCTACAGCTGTAGTTTCTTTTGAATAAAAGCTTCTGCTGACCTGACCCAAAAGTATGCTGCGTGTGTTTCCACGACCCACTTTCTCCTTCCTCTCAACCACCCACGTGCAGTGCTCGTCTGGCACCGTGCTCCAGTATACCCCTCTCGGGGTCCCTAGCCAAAGAACACAGAGGCCTGGGAGCACCATCCCTGAGCAGGGAGCTGACCAGCTGCACCCAACACGCCCAGGACCTCGCTGGGAGCCTCCAGAGCTGGGAAGCCCTTACGGGCAGAGCTGGGAGTGCCGAGGTGTGGTGCCCGCCGCTACCACCTGGGCCCTGTGGGGCTCTTCAGCACATGGCACTGCCAGCTGGACCTCACTGCCACCACGGGCACCCCCATAGAACTTCCTGAAGCCCACCCCACCCTGGCCCCAGGGATGTTGGTGCAGCCATCGCCAGTGGCACCCAGCACACCCAGAAGGCAGAGGGAGTGCCCAAGCAGGGCCCTGCCATGGCGGCCTCAAGACAAAGCCTCCTTTTCCCATCCACTGCAGGACAGGGCGGCAGCCGGGCTGAGCACGCCAAGCCCCTGCCCTCCCCAGCTGTCCTGGGCCGCAGAGAAAAGGCCCTGCGGGGGAAAGTGGAGTCAGCACGGGGAAGCGCACCGGCCGGCCAGCCGGCCGGCCCCAGGGTGGGCACTGCCTGGGCCACTTGTGAAGACAGGCACATTTTAACGGACGTAAAATCTCACTATTTCCAGATTTCTTGCAACAGCTGAGCAGCAAAGATTTAAGGGAAGTGCTTCATGCATCAGGTGTCAAATAGGATCTGAAATACTGCACAACTTTTCCTGTGAAGTTGGAGGGAAAGGAGAAATGTTTCATTTCTCCTTCAGACACATGGAAGGAGGTGGAACAATCTGGTCCTGATCTAACACGAAGAGAGAGAATGACGATTTCTTGAAGACAATGTTTCTGTAGCTGTGTATTTATTATTTCTTTAATTAGTGGTGAGGTGTTGTGGTAGTGAGATACTGCTGCTGGGCTCCAGAGGCACTGAAGGGACAGCTTCCCCTCCATTTCGGGAGGCCGCTGAGGGGGAAGCTTCCCCTCCATTTTGTGTGGTGCGGAGAGGGAGCTTCTCCTCCATTTCGTGAGGCCGCTGAGCAGGCAGCTTCCCCTCCATCTGAGAAGCGTTCACAACCCCTGTTACTGAAGAGGACGAGTCTTGGGCTAATTACCTCAGAAAAAGCCAAATCCAGGAGTTCTTTACTTTAACTAGGGACTCTTTCATTAGGTGTCAAAAGTCAGTTTTATGTATACTGAAGGCCACTTCAACTCTTTTAACAGTTAGTACATAGATCGCTGTTTCCTGAAGGCTGAGGGGCTCAAGAGGTTGGCTATATAGTAACATTGTTTCCACCTCTAGACATTTCAACACAGGCATTCAGGGAAGCATATGACATGACATGACATGGCATTATTACCACTTGCTTTACTGCTTTGGTTAGTGGATTTTAATATCTCAGGGAAGTTAGTAATATTAATGCATGGTCGATGGTGAGATAACAATCTGTTTTAACTCTTTAGTGGAGTGGTGAGTGTGGTCGTGTTAGTCGAAGCCATCGGGGACCTGAACGTGACCAAGCAGTGAGATATTGCTCTGGGGGTTTCTTTGTTACGCCTTGTTTTTGTTATGTCTCGTCCCTCCTTGTCCCCAGGAGTTTGGCAACTTCATTCGATGTACAACGGGGATAACTAATGACAATGACTATCATGTCAAGCAATGGAAAGCATTGAATGAGCCCACCAAAGGAATGAAAGTGCTCAGACCGTTACCATCTCTGGACAGTCGGATTGCTTTGTTGCAAGCAATGCATTTAAAAGCTGAAGATGATTACAGGCTAAAAAAGCGGTGGGTTGGGTCTGTCTCCCACTCTTCACACAGTTCGTGAAGCAGAGGTACAGCTGTATGAATTCACAAACAGATTGCTTTCACATTCATGAACAGATGGGTCGACTCTGAGGGGAGGTTTGTACCACTAAGGGTACTGGAGATGCTATCTTTTTGTCATACGGTAGCAATGTGTCAGCAACAAAGTCCAGTCTTTCCGGCGGTCATTGGAACTATGGATTGGATACGGTGCTTGAAAACTCAGTTCCTGTTCAGAGAGTCTACCAGAAAACTGAAAACAAGCCCCCTTATTTATTAAAAAGACATAGGATTGGTTGATATCTGGAGGCTTCACCACCCAGAGGTGAGAGACTACACCTGTTTCTCCTCAGTTCACTTATGGTACTTGAGGATTGATTATTTTCTCATTTCCCAGTCTCTGCTTTCCTGCTTGTTTAGCTGCAGAAATACATAACATCTTAATTTCTGACCCTGCTCCCATTACATATGTATTGCAAAGGTATTTCTTGAAATACAGGATTTTTAGTTATCCTATGACCAACTACTGCTAAATGATTTCTTTGATCAGCTTCTAAAGGTTGTTTTCTTTCTTCAGCCAGTTCCTTTTTCTCTCGCTTGCCTTGTTTGCATCCTGTCGTATTCATGTTCGCTAGATGGACTTCTTAGTGTTTTAGACATTTTAAACGTTCTTTCCCCAAATCTTCTTATTCCAAAATTTTAAAATTTTCTATTCTAATGACACACTTCTTCTGCCTGTCAGTAATCATTGCGATTGGCTGCCAAGAATCGATAGTCTGCTGCAATCTATTACTGGTGGGGGCGGTGCATGGGGCGCTGGAAGGCCGTCAAAGCCGAGCTTCCCTGGGCACGCCCGGGCTTTCAGCGCCCCGTGCACCTTTGCATCCAGCAGATGCTGCCTGCGAGCTGGGGCTGCACCAGTGCACCTAGCACCCGGCCGGGTGGCTGCAGGGGGATTGCTGCCGCCAAGAGAAGCACCTGGCCCCCCGCAGCGCATGTGTTACTTGTTTTGGTGTGGTTTCTTTGGTGTATTTCTGTGACGACATGAAAGGAATCTAGAGTTTTACTTCTGTTCAACTATTGCAGTAAGATCCCCAAGGATGAAAATTAAAATAATAATAATTCAAAACTAGATGAAACCAACGCAACGTTTGCGATTAAATTTTTATTGCAAAATTATTACTTTAAAGACAGGATTTCAGGATATTCACTGACCGAATACTTTAAGAGAATGAAAACTTTGCACCATAAAGCTGTCCATGTGTAAACTCAGGCTTAAGAATACAAATACATATCTTGTCTGAACTTGGGACTCAGTTATAGTCATAGAATAAGAGGGCCCTTGTACACATGTCTAAGGGCTCTTGTATATGTGAGGAAATAGCCCCTTTGAGTGGTTTCATTGCCCTTTTTTAACCATTTAATTGCGGAAGAGAGTACAGGTTGGGCAGCATTTTACAATTTAAATGAGTTTTTACATAGCAAAGTAAAACACATCCCATGTGCATTAGTTTTGTACATAACAAATTACAGCGCTATTCCTCATGTGTACAAGGGCCCTATCCGGAGACGGCAATGGGGACGGTACATGGGGTGTTGGAAGTCCAGGCTCCGGGAAAAAAAAGGGATCGGGCCCCTCACCACTTTATTTCCCCCGCTCCACCCACCTTCGGCAGACCCTACCCACTCCACGGCAGCGGGCCCCAGTCCTTCATTCTTGCTCTAAGTTGCCCGCACATCTGTTTGAAGCGGTCTTATTCTGTGTGTCCAGAGCACTTTTGGTCGTTTCAGTTGCCCCGTTGTGATTGGCTGCCGAGACAACCAATCAGAGTGCTCCAGACAGACAGAAGAAGCCTCTTATGATTATAAATGAACATCTTTAACATGAGATTGCATTTCAGCTCAAGAGAGTTCACATGACTATAAGTGACATGACAAGGCAGGTAAGGTATTGGCTAGAAGACTTTAGGGAGAGGCATCAAAGAGGAAGATGTCTGCAATAAATACCTCCAACGATATGACATTATTAGATTAAAAGCTATAGAAATTAGATTTTAATATGTCAATGTTCAGTCAGTTCATGGATAAAATTAACAGGAAGTTATGGCGGAGATGCATTCCTCAAAGTGAGGGAAAACTCTGGGGCCTGACAGTTTTCCATCTGAATTTTTGAAAACTTTCCTGAAAAGTGTGGCAACAATTATTATAAGCTAGGTACAATGAAATAGTTCAAAATGGAATTGTGTCTAGAGAAGCAAGAACAGCTTTATCCATTTTTCTACTCAAGTGAAAGGAGGGCTTAACATGTGGAGCCTACCGCCCAATCTCATTATTGAATGTTGATTACCAGTTTCTCACAACATTATGAGCTCTAAGACGTAGTAAGGTGATTCCATTCTTGATACGTGTTGTTCGGGTAGCTTATAAAATGCCCCCTGCCCCCCTCCCCAAGCACATGTATATGCATCCTGTGTCTTTAAGCATATATGCTGAGCAGTCTACAAATGGCCTCAGATAACTGGAAAAAAATACAATAAAATCCATCATTAAGGATAGTAGTCTTGCATCTTACATTTCTCTGTGTGATGTGTTTCAGTGATGTAATGAAGAGGACAGACTACAAAAACTGCGCTCAGGTGAATAAGACATGTACAAATATATGGAGTAATTTATCACAAGGAATCTAGGTTTTCCATTTCCCATGGAAAAACAGAGTAAAAAGCGGATTTCCCTCTTTACTGGCATGCCGCGTCCACCCAGGAGTGCACGCAGTGGTGGGGATCTGCCCCCCGCGACTCCCCCGCCTGCCTGAGCATGCAGGCAGCGGGGAACAGCTGGGCTCTGCTCTGCTGCAGCAGCCACTGCCTTCTGTTGGGGCAGGGGGCTATGAACCGGGGTCCTTTGTGCAGAAGCTGTGGCAGCTGGTGGCCCCTCTGCCAGGGTTGGGGTCAGGGGTTCTGGATGGGGGTGAGGGACACTAGCAGGACAGGCCTTGGGGAGGGGGAGGTTGCGGCGGGGCCTTACATTTTAATCATGCTTTTGAGGGGGGGTTATCAGAATATTTGATTTTTTCTTATCAGGGAAAACCAGGATTCCTGTTTGTCTCATCCCTTTCCAATTGTGTATGTGTTATCTTCTAAGGAGAATTCTCACTTTCTTGGTAATACAGACAAATAATAATAATACAGTTTAATAAAGTATTCTATCCAGCACTTGTTATCATTAAAGGTAAATGGTGGCAGGAGTTACAGATATTGTTAACACTTGAGAAATGAGGGTGTGTACAAAAGTGCTCTGTGCACATTTTACACCACTGTAATTTAAAGCATTTTTATAGCGCTCTAAAGTTACAGCGCTCTTAAACATGACTGAGGTGTAGTGTTTGGTGAGGGGATCCTCTGAGCTCCTCTGCACTTTCCAGATTTAGAGCTGGGGGGTGCTCCGCAGCCTCCTTAGAGCTTTTCTACTGGTCAAATATTTGACATCAGCGTACAAAAGTTATTTAAAGCGCGGTCGCTTGTTAAACTGCCGTAAAATACCGGGTTTCAAATTCAGTACCCATTTTTAAAGTGCGGTAAAGCCAGGTGCTTCTGTTAAACGGCAGCAATAAAGCACTTTAAATGGCAGAAAAGCAATGTCTGTCCGCAACCTGGGATAGTATCTGGAAACCCCTTTGTAAAACTTTTAATTCCTTGCCTTAAGGCGCAGACAGAAGTGACAGTTCTTGCCAGATCAGGCCCCTGAAAGTGCTCTACAGCCATGACCAAGCACAAGTGCACAACTGCAGAGCACTTTGTGGAAGAAATCAAACTTCGCCTTGTGGTTGTATTAGAATTGGCAGAGCCACCTAGGTTTATTTAAAGCTATACAAGTGATCACAGGGAGGGGTCTCAAAGGAACTCTGACCTCTACAAGTTTACAAGCGTATTTATACTTTAGACAGAGAGAAAAGATGCAGGGTTCAGACAAAGCAACCTTGAGAGAAACCGAAAGATGTTGTTTGTCACACGTAAGCACTTTACCTATTCAGGAAAGAAAACCCTATGTTTTGGGAACAGTTATCAGCTTGTAGTTCGAAGGAGAGGAGGAGGTTAAAATCTGCACACAAAGCTTAATGTATCAAGATAAAACAAGGCATGAAGGTTTTTTCTTATCTTAGAACATTTTGAAACACATAGCATCAGCATCTTTTTCTCTTCTCTTTCTCTCTCTTTGTCTCTCCTCTTAGTCAATTAAGAGGCCTGGTTAAACTTATTTCCACAGCTTTCAAAGGGCCTGATCCCGTGAAAATCAGAACCTTCATTGAATGAGGGTTCAGATGAAGACGCTCCAAAACGGAGCGCCCTCAGTAACTGTTGTCTGTGCTGCCTCCCACCCCTGCTGCTGTTTTCAGAAGGGGAGGGGGAAATGGATCAGAGGGAGTTTAGTATGGGGGCTTTTCAGGCAATGCTAGAGGATGGGGCAGGTGGATCGGAGCCCCCCTGAGGTGTGGGGGCTCCATTCCAACCCCCCCTGCCCCCCCAGCCTCCAGCACTGGCTGCGAAACCCCCGAATGATCTTCTTCTCCTCCCTTTCCCCACTCCCATTAAGAAAACCATGCCAGGTCTGGAGAGCGGGCAGGAACATTGTGACGGAAGAGCGGCTGAAGGCTCGCAGCTGGCCTAAACTACAGCTGGATTCCCCAACCTCCGGGACCTAACAGTGACCTTCTGTTGGGTCTAGGAGATGGTTGTAGCTCATGGCACTTCCTGAAAAATGCCATGAGTTAAAACAAGGGGCTAGTCTTCTGTTTGCACCTCATAAGATTTTTGCAGAAAGGATTGTTTGTTTGCAGAAAATTGTCTCCTTCAAGGAGATGGTAAACTCCCAGTGTACCTGCTTTGTCGGAATGGTTAAAGAACTTCTGCATGTGGCGTAAATGGAAAAGAGGTCATATGCAAATAGACATAACTGGGCTCAGCATAACGAAATGGGGTGCAATATGAATCTTCTCTTAAGTTTTGAAGTTGATTTCTTTCGTGGTGTGGTATCCCTGAAAAGCTAGATGTATATTTGTTTGTTAGTTGTATACAATGTGAAGCTCTCCCCTTCCTCTAGTCTCTACGAAATGTATAGCCTGTACGCTTCATGATCTACTTTTGTCATGCTTTCGTTTGGCTTTCTTATTGTATTTTACTTATTAGTTTATATTATACTGGGGTTCTTTTGGTTTCATTTCATTGTTATAACAGGGAAACTCATCTTCTAATTACAAAAGGAAAGCCTGGGCATGCGCAGATGGGTCAGATTGTGTGGCAGGAAACGTATGTGCGAGTCGTGAGGTAAAGCTAAGTGACTGGAGTACGTGACAGGTGAATGTAACAAGTGAATATGAAGACGATTGGAACCGCTGTGACTGAAAGTGATTGACAGCCTTTACCTTGGTTTGACTGGCAAAAGTGCTATGCTTGGAGTTAATAAAGACCCACTGTTGGGCGCTCTTCGGGTTCAAGGGAGGGGCAAACGTGGGAGTGCGGATCAAGCGTTGGGGTGCGTGTGCAGTTCCTGTGTGGTGAGAGGGTGCGTCTGTGGGAGAGCTGTGCCTGGCTGCCTCTGATTCTCTGAGCCTGGTGAGTGTACTTTTCTCTGCTCCCCATGGAGGGTGAGAGGCAATAGTGCTGAACAACCCAGTCCCAGATTGCCTTCCTGCCTTCCAACCCATTTGAACTGCCTTGGATTGACGGACTGGTTTCATTCTCTGGATTGCCATAATTTTCTGTCCCGTTCTTGACTGTCTGCTTCCTGGTTGCCATTTGCCATTTTCCTGTTATTTCAACCGGGTCTTCCAGTTGATTGTGATATTTCATAACGTATTGCATTGGTATTATTGTGTGTGCTTCCCATGGTTTACCTGCCTTGTCATCATCACACTTGAAACTCTTTATTCTCATGTTCCTGTTAGTCCTAGAGCAATCCCTTTTATGCTTTTGAACCCTTAATCTAATTTCAGTGCGTCTCTCTAAAAGACCAACCAAATTCAGGGGCATGTCCCAACCAGGAGTCCCCGAGCAACAACAGTGCTGCTGGTCAGTTTGATTGAACCTTATTCCTCCTGTCCACTTGTAAGAAGTGGGCATCGTGGGGCCGGTCAAATCGTTGACCCACCCACTTGTCTCAGGGCTAACTGCCCGCCTCCCTCACCTGCCACACCCTTGATGATACAGGTGAAAGATGATAACATGGCAGGAAGCTGCCCATTTACTTGCACTGTGTAACAGGAGGGCCTTCCTGCTCACCTGTTTCTGGGCTAAGCACCCACCTCTCTTTCCTGCCACACCGTGGTGATACAAAATGATAGTCTCAATTAAGCAGGAGGTTGTCCATTTCCTGCCCTTGTGCCAGGGGACGCTATCTGCAGCTCCAAAACCACCCCAACACCACAGCTCATGCCTCGTAGCTGGTCAACCAGTTCTTAGCATCTCTGGCCCCACCCTGGCCCCATAATCCTCCAGTCTGGACCCCAACTGGCTCCATCCAATCAGGCGGCCTACTCTTCCCTCATTCTGGGCTGTCAACCTCCCTGCACTCCTCCGCCTCTCAGGTGTGGCACCCCACCCCGGGACCTTTGGCCACACAGGCCCTGGCCTCACCTCCAAGACCGGTTGGAAACCCCAGGTCCTTAGCTCTGGGCGTCCCTCGAGGCGGGCCCCTGGCCATTTTGCCCCTTCTCGTCCTGGCCCCAGCATTGACCAGTTGCAGGTTCATCAAGTCAGGCTTGTGAGCATCTAGTCCGCTCTCTCACCGGGTTCCACCTTCTCAGCCCTACTATGGGCTTACTCACCCGGTTGTGGGAGCTGGGGTTATTAAGGCGCCCCGACCCGCCTTTCAGCGGGGTGGTAACTGGCCTGGCATTTCCTGGGGGCTCCCACGCCACTAGGAGCCCCACCAGGCCACCCAACCCCGGCAGGGTGCAGTTTTAGTTCGTGCCCAGGACCAAGAGCCTCCTAGCCATCCCCATTTTCCCTTACCGCCTGGTTGTTCCTGCTGCAGCAAGGCGAGGCGGTGTTTCTGCCTCGGCTGGCAGCAGCAACCTGCAGCCTTTATATACTAAGTTGTCAAAATGTCTGCTGCCATCAGGCACTTGCTGGATGCCTGACCCAGCCCTTGAAGTGGCAGGCACCAGCAGTGCCCTGCCACACGCTGATACCAAGGGCTTATATACACGGCTCCGACCTCCCCTATACCGTGTCCCATGCCTCGCAGATGGCATCCATGGCCTCACACCCAGCCTTTGCTTGCATCAAGATGGATCAGGCTACTGCAGAGAGGAGGGGTTCCTTAAGGCACTCTCCAGATGACTGTGCCTCTGCAGCTCTTTGGGCAGCTGATGGAAGCATTTCAGGATCAGGAGCTTCCTCAGTGCCCTGACGGGAATTTCCTTCTCCTGCAAGGGCACACAAACCAGTCAGGGACTCCAGGGCCACGAGGGACAGCCGGATAATGACACTGGAGCCAGCACAATCCCAAATCAGCCCAAAGCCATGTCTAGCAGACGTGTTGTTCCCCGCCAAACACATCCCCTCTTCTGCTTCCCTACCCAGAAATCGCCCTCTCCCACAGCAGCCTGAGTTCCTACCCTGCCCCATCATTCCTCGCACAGAGATCTCTTTCTCCCATGCATCAAGGGAAGCAGTTCAGGCCCCCATGAACCTCTCACCCACTTCTGTCCTCCCAGGTGGTGCAGGGAGGGGCTAGAACTGAGGGGCTTTGGCAGTAGAGGACTCAAAGCAGGGGTGGCCAAGACATTCTCTGAGGGCCCCCCTGGCTCATACTGAAGACAGGAGGAGGCAGCCATGTGGAATGGGGCTGACTGGCAGCCCAAGCTAGCTGAATGCTCCCCTCTCATGCACAGCAATGATAGCCTGGGGAGCAGCAGTGGACATGCCCCCTTGTGCTGTGGGGTTGGGCTCAGGCAGGCAGTCTTGGTGGCCCATCCCATCCTCTACTTGCACACTGCTGGTGGTGCTGGTGTGAGGAGGTGGACACTGGGCCAACTGCAGCAACTTGGGACCCAGTGACCCATCACGGCACATGGGGGTCACGTGCTGCACAGCTCAGTGGGGGGGCCTGTGACAGAACTTGGCTAGAAGTGAAAGGGTGTTTCCTGCCACTCATCTCCTGAATCCAAGCATGCTGCTCACCTCTGCCCCCATCAGGTGGCCAGCTTGCCCCAGGATGGCATAGAGCAGAACCACCCCGGCCTGGCTCACATGCAGCATGATGTGGTGGATCCCCAGCAGCGCCCTCTCTGCAAACGCTCTCCTCTGGTCTTCGGAGAGAATCTTCCTGAAGGCCTGAAACCCAGAGGACACAAGGCGTTGGTGCATCCCAGAGCCAGGCTCCCCGCCAAGGAACTGGGAATGCGTTGCTCTACTGATGGGCTGTGGGGAGAGCGAGAGCCCGGCTGGAGCCATGGCAGGTCACTCTGCTTGAGAGCCTTTCAAATCCTTCAGCGGATGCAAAGTCCAGGTAAGGAGAGGCGGACTCAGGTCTTGTTCCCCTCTCTTGCCCTGGCCTTCTCCCTGCCTTTCACACAGGGCTGTCAGGTAGCCTGGGATGGGAGCTCACACTGCCGCCTCCTGAAACCCAAGGGGAGGGCAGTTCTGCTCTTTAACTGGGGAGAGAAGAGCACAGCATGTCTGCGCTTCTGCACAGAATGGGACTTCCTGCAAGGATCTGTTGGAGCAATGGTGGGTGTGTGCTGGCCGCTTGCCGGCCACAGGTCAGGGCTGCCCAGCTCAGGGCCTCCAGTGTCAGTCAGGGAGGAACAGTGGGCTCCTGCGCTAACTCCCCCTCCCAGGGGATTGTCCTCGGGCCACGTCCGTGTCACACCATACAAGACATACAAAGCGTGGACACTGCTAAGACTTGGACCTACGACCATGCACTCTTGCCTCTCGCTCTGAGCCTGACGGAGGGTGCTGTGGGCTGAAGGTAGAGCCTTCCTCCTGAAGGCAGGAGGCAGGTAATCCAGGGAAACACAGCCCCACCGCCCAAGCTGGTGTACAGAATGGGCAGAGCAGCCTTACCTCTCCCATTGTGGCCAGATGGATGTAGAGGAGGATTCGGCGGGGCTGGTTCTGGTGCTGGCTGGTGTGCCACAGCTCCTGTGCCTCTTGGATGTCTTGCCCTAGGACAGAGAGAGGCTGGTCAGAGCTGTTGTTCTGGCTTCAGAACTGAAAACATGTCAGCGCTCTGATCTGCAGACCCTGGGATTGGTGCCATGGTACAGATGATGTCTAAGAGGGGGACTTCCTGATCTCACTGAAGCCAGGCTGTAGCCCAAGGGTTACATAACACCCTACAGTCCCTCCCCTGAGCTCTAGGCTAGTGCCTCTGCCCTCCCTGAGGCTACTTGGCCTTCACGCCTCTGTGAACTCTCCCCCTAGGTCACCTTCCCAGCTTGCTGACCCTGGACAGCCTGACTTTCTCAGGAGATTCCTACAGCTGGACTCAAGGTTTCCATACCCTTCTGGTGCACCAAGATCTTGTAGAGGTGGAAGAGGCCCTCCTTGGCCTGGCGGCTTATCTCCTCCACTGGGTCGCTGATGCACAGACCCAGCAGGGCCACCAGGTCACCCACCTGCAGCACCTTGGGTGAGTCCTAAGGAGAGGCAGAGGAGAGGGGAGTCCATCTATGTCTGACCGGCAGTGCCCTCAGGCACTCTGGGCCGTGTGCGTTTCCTCCCAGCCCCTGCATGAAGGCCTGGAGCAAAGGAGCTGGAGCCCGAGAATGAAATCTCTCTGTTTGCCACGCAGCAGGGAGCCAAGGGTCAAGGACGGGGCCCCCATGAAGACTCCCTGCACCTGTTGCTTCAGGAGGAGCAGAAGGGCTCCTACGACAGGCGTGAATCTGCCTGGAGCACTCTATGGCAGCTGCTGTTCTCTACTCGGACAGGGCCTCTTAGCCAGGAGCACAAGCCCTTGATTCAAACGCAGCCACTTCATAGATTTCATAGACTTCATATACATTAGGGCTGGAAGGGACCCAAGGACAGGAAGTCAGCTAGGGTCAAAGGATCGCAGCAAGATAGGCATCCCAAGGTTTCTGAAAAGAGTCCAGAATAGGTGCTTGGACCACCTCTGGTGAGAGTGTATTGCAAGCCTTGGGGGCTCGGACAGTAAAGAGGTTTTTCCTCATGTCTAGCCTAAACCGGTCTTGAAGCAGTTTGTGACCATTTGACCTTGTCATTCCTTGGGGCACTCTGACAAACAGATGTTCCCCAGATCCTGATGTACACCCCTTCTATACTTAGAGGCAGCCCCCAGGTGACCCCTGGGAAAGCCTGCCCTTTTCCAGGATGAAGAGTGCCCTGGCTCTCAGCCTCCCATCAGAAGGCCTGTTCTTTTGTCCTCTGAATATGCACGTGGCTCTCCTCCGGACTCTCTCAAGCTTTTCCACATCCTTTTCCATTTCCCAGCCCTCACGCTGGCAGGCAGGGATCCCCTGTCCTATCCCACAGTTACCGCTACCTCTGCAAATCCCACTGTCTTTTGGGCCAGCCCTGCCTCTGCCTAAAGTCAGGACCTGGCACAAGGGTCATTTACCTCAAACTGTGGGTGGAGAGAGACTGCAAAGCAGAGTAGGCTGGTGGTGACCCTCATGGCTGTGGCTCTGTCCCTCTCATCTTGCAACTGGAGCCACAAGATCAAGTGCTGTGAGAGGAAGAAGTCCAGGGCAGTGGACACGTGCCCCTGTTGTACCAAGGATTGCCCCCCTGGTCCCCTCCTCAGTGCTGACTCTTGCAGCCCAGGGTGGAACATCAACCTCAGGGGGACAAATGCTCCAAGAGGGCATTGTTGCCCCCAGCATGGCCCTGCCTCCAAACCCGCTTTTCCTCCCACCCCCACCTCCCCTCTGCAGGTCAGGGCTGGTTCGTGTCTCTTGAAGCTGGGACCAGATTCTCTCCTCTCTGGCCTTCTGACACACAGACAGCATGACAGGCAGGAGATAAAATCCTGCATCCCTGCCAAGCTCCAAAGCCAATATCCAAAGGGGCATCCTCCACTCTGTGCAAAATCTCTGAAGGATCGGCATGCTGACCCGCCACATGCCTCCTGTCTCAAGGAAGGAGCCAGGGATTCTTCTCTGAGGACCAGCTCCTGCAGTGCACAGGCCATTGAGACTGCCCCTGCCCCAAACCCAGGCTCTCCCCATGGGGCTCACCTGCCCGATGAAGTGCAGCCTGGCCCAGCTGGGTGCAGTTGCCAGCAGGCACCTCAGCATGGCCTCCAGGTACTCCACGCTGATCTGCTTCATGCCCTGGAAGAGGACAGAGAGCCAAGGGGGTCAGTGCCGGAAAGCCCTGTGCCATGTCTGCCAGGGGATGGCTGGTGGGACTGTGCGGTGAGAGAAGGAGGTACCTGGATGTGCTGGCTGTTGTGCCCTGTGGCCGTCAGAAAGGTGTTCTGGAGGGCGGTGTGCAGGAGGTGCAACTCCAGGGCTGGCTCCAGGGCTGGCTTCAGTGTGCTGTCAGGAAAGAGGAGCCTGTCTGGGATGGAGCTCTGTGGCGCTGGGAGTGGCTCTGAAGTGGGCAGGTCTCAGCAGGGAAATAGGCACCCAGAGGCAAGAACAGGAATCGAAGCCTCAAGGACGGCTGACATGTGCCAGCACCCATGGGTCAGGTTTGGCCCACTGGCCCCTCTGCTGCCCTTCCCACTTATCTGTGACCCTCCTACAGTATCCCCACTGCCAGCCCTTTGCTCAAGGCCCTTGTGTCATGGCTGCAGGAGAACTCAACACACAGCCTGGGGAAAGGAAACATTCCCACCCCATCGGCAAAGCAGAGGAACCAGTTTACGTGGCTGGGGCCAGGGAGCATACCTCTGGGGCTGAGCAGTGCTGTGGTTAGGGCAGTTGGGCAAAGGACCAAGTACCTGAGCATGCAAACAGTAGCCATGCTGTAGAGGAGGATGGTGCTGGGCTCTTCTTCACACTGCGACAGGTTCTCTATCAGCACCTGAGAGACACATGGGGGAGTGTGAGAAGGAGACCTCACAGCACTCCTGATGCGCCTGGATCCCACCAGCCACCTGGGCCCCCTCTGCCACTTCCCTCCCACCCACTGAATATGGCTCTCATCCTCCCTCCCGCATGCTCACGGACACCCTGCTGGGCCACTTCCCTCCCACCCACTGAATATGGCTCCTCCATATCCTCCCTCCCGCATGCTCACGGACACCCTGCTGGCCACCCAGTTTAGTTTCCCCACCCGCTCCCACATCTGTCCTCCAGCCCTCTCATTCCCCTACCGCCCTGTACCAATTCACCCCCCCATGTCCCCCTTTTCTACTCCCGATCCACACACCTAGCAACACCTGCCCTCTCCTCTTCACTCCAGCCCCCACACACTTCACACATTCTCTCCTGGCTCCTTAACTTCTGCCCCGAACCAGCCAGTGCTCTTTTTAACTTACCACAATCCTCTCCACAAGTGCCGCTTTGCAGCAGGGCGGCTCCAGGGTGTCCTCGCCCCTCTCTTTTGTAGCCAGGCACAGCGTGGGGATGGCACGGAGGAAAGCGAGCCCCTCCTCCACAGTCTACAAGTGCCATAAGTTGCATTGGGAAAAGGCAGGCTCTTAGCCAGGGACCTGTCTGCCCTCCCAAGGGGAATGTGGGGCTCAGAGCTGTTAGTATCCCCCGTTGTCAATGCACGTCTCCTCCTGGGCTAATGGGTTGTGGTACTGGGGTGGGGTCTCTGTGGGGAGGGGTCCCCAGGTTCTTTGGGAGAAAAGCACCCCCGGCGAGGGTCCCAGCCCATGTGGGCTCCACGTGCCCATCAGAGGCTGTGGCTCACTCGGTTCCTCCTCCCCAGAGGGCCACGTGGTGGGAGGGTGGACGAGCTGGTGCTGGTCCAGTTCTGGGATATTCCTACCTGCTCCGTGCTCTGGAGGTGCCGTAGGATGACTGAGAGGGCGGCTTCCTCCAGGTAGATGTAGTCCTCCCTCTGCTCTTGCTCTGCCTTGTAGAAGGGCAGGATTGTATCTGAATTGAGGAGAGGGAGAGACGCTGATGCCTGTTGCTGCTGAGGGGAAACACAGGGGCAGTGCGGAGCAGAGGTGTGTCCACATTCCTCCAGCCCAAGAAATGGCCCCGTGGCTGCCCGAGTGCTGTATGGCCCCTCTCTATCCACCAGCTCAGGCCCTGCCTGTCCCAGCACCCCGGGGAGGTGCCTGCCCCTCTGGGAGATTCGGGGACCCTCAGGTACAAGGCTCCGTCTTCCCGCTCCCCACCCAGGACCACATCTGTGGCCGACACTGGGGCTGCGAGGCCTCCTGTTACTCAGGCTGTTGCTCTGCCTGGGATCCCCCGGCCCCATCGCAGAGCGACTCACTGCACTCAGGGGTCCCTGCCCTGTTTGCACAGGACATCTGGTTGTCACCTCACCTCTGGTGGTGGCAGCATGTTGCTGGAGGCCCACAGCCTCCTGGGAGCTGTCGCTGTCGTCCCTGGAGGAGCTGGAGCTGAGCGTGAAACAGACCCTGTGCAGCTCCTGCCCTGGGGAGCCTGGCTTCTCCTCCCAGGCCACGTGTGGAGTGGCCTTCTGCTGGGCTGCAGGGCTGGGGTCCTGGCTGCTATGTGTGGGACTGGAGCTGCGCGGGGGCTGTGCCTGGCTCTCTTTAGGTGCTGGGCCCTGCCTGCCCAGCCGTATCCTGGGCCACCTCCATCGGGGCCTGGCTGGCTCCTCTCCCTGCTCTTTCGTGGCTGCTGGAGGTGCCCTTTTTCTCCAGCCCACAAGACATTGCCACCACTTGCCCTTCTTTCTTGCAGCCTCTGCATGATGGTGGCCGCCCTGCTCCTCCTCCTCAGGCCTCTTGCCGCCCTTCTCGGGTCCTGGGGCCATCCTTGTCGTCCTCCTTCTGAGGATCCGCCTCAGCCTCTCCATCCTGACACAGGAACAGTCAGGAGTGTGGGTTCAAAGCTGTCTCTCCCTAGTTGTCTCTCTGCCCCTTTCCCGAGCTGGGTGCCTCCCCCACATCCCATGCTTTTCCCCCCCCATTCCAGCCAGCTGTTGGGTGCCAGAGGTTTGCAAGCTCTTGGCTCATGAACAAAGGCCTTCAGTTAGTTTGGACTAACAACTCCCTCCTGCCCTTGCCTGCTCTCCTCATTCAAGTCAGGGGGACTAAACATTGGGACTCAGGATACACCCTGGGCTAGATCCTGGGACTGGGGTTCAAGAGTCACATGAGAAGTAGGGCACCTTTTGTGGGAGCTGGGAGCGCTCAGAAGCTCCCCAGATTTGGGCTCCCCGGGATACTTGGCGAGGGAATGGCCCCTGACAAGGGGGGTATTGGGAACTCCACTCCTTGGGGAAGTTTGCAAACGCACTGATGATGGTGCTGGAGAGCCCCAGAGGACATGTCACCACTACTGCGGTTACGGTTTCCTGCCCACAGCTGCTCCTCCCTGGCCAGAATTGGGAAGGTGGCTGGGACAGTCTGCGGACTGCTCACTTGCCCTGGAGGGCTGGCGGACTGCTAGGTAGAGTCTCGCAGTCCCTCTGGCTGGTGTCCTCGCCTTCTTCTTTGGTCCTTGGCCTCAAGGAGTCCCGCCTCTCAGGAGTCTGTGCAGCTGCTTGGCGCTTCAGTCGATGCCACTAGGTGGATCTGTCTTGTATCTGAAAGGGGACTCTGCGATGGTATTAGAGGCTTGTTAGAATATGCCGTCTTGCATTGCCCCTTCCCCTACAAACACATTAAAGCACTTCCCTTTCTCCTGCATCCCTTCCACTTCTCTTGCTCTCTCCCAGGGATAACTGGCCCTCCCTGATTTCCCCTTACTGCCCTCGAGGACAAATCGAGATAAACTTCCGCGGGCCCATTGCCCCTCATGGCTGCTCTCGGCCTCTCTTCTCAAAAGGCACGCTCCCTCTACCTTTCCTTACCCAGTTCCTTTTTCCAAGACAAGGCCTGTACCCATGTAGCGCACCCTAAATACATCCCACACCATATCTCCTTAACCAACAACTGTTGTTGCCTCTACACTGGTGGTGTGCCACACGCCATCCGTCCTGGCTGGATAGGGGGACCTGGGGCAGGTAGCCTTTGGCAGCCTGGAGTCACCAGGACAGGCAAAGATTGGCTGAATCAAAAATAAAATTCACAAACAATGTTAAAGCACAAGCAATTCCTATCATGTGCTATTCAGGGCTTGGCCTCCAGAGTGAGTTGGGCTCCTCTGCACTGCGCACGCGCTTGGTAGAAAACATTAGTAATCCCCAACCTGAAATCAGAAAAAGACCATTGCTTCCCTGCCAGCTTCACCACCACCTGAGCCTCAGGGTGCATTGTCTCATTACCTGATCCTCAGCTGCTTGTGCAGGGGAAAGGTGACAGGAAAGAAATCCTCCTCTGGAACAGGCTCTCTCCTGGGACTCTGCGACGGTCACCAAGAAAATCACTAACAACAACATAAGGTGTCTTTCATTCTCATGGATTTGTCTGAAATAGTTGGGTCTGTTGACTGTGGGGCAACTAAGGAAGTGAATCCTTCAATGCGGTCAGTGAAGAAGTGTCGGGATTGAGAGACACCTCTGTGGGTTTAAATGGTAGGAGCTGTCTACACTGTTAGCTAATAGTTTTATTGGTGAGTTTGAGGATGTGACAGGCAAAAAGAGGAAGGAATACAGCCATTTCCTAGACGAAACTGCGTCCTTTTGAGCCGCAACCTGGTAACCTGAGGTGTGATCCTAACGTGGCTCTCATGTTTGGCTGCCCTATTTTACCACGGGGGGCATGGCCCTCTACGTCAGACCTCTTGAGCGAACGTGGCTCTCATGTTTGGCTGCCCTATTTACCACGGGGGGGCATGGCCCTCTACGTCAGACCTCTTGAGCGTACAGTGACACCATTTCATACAAGCAGGACATTGACTGCTGTGCTTCCCCTCTTTCACCTCTGTCAAGGTTGGGGTGGTAGGTGTGCGTTGCGGCAGGGTTGAGAGCAGCCTGATACAAGGCTCGGCTAATGGTGTGTATGGGATGGTCTGAACAGGGATGATCCTGCCTGAGGAAGGGGGTTGGTGACTCCTCCCTGCAACCTTGCTCACCTCATGTTGTGGCAGAAGAGGGGGCCACTTTCCCCATCCCTCACTTACCCGCTCCTCTCCAGATGGAGAACAGCCGTCAGCACCGCTCCAGCCGCGGAGTGCAACTGACTGCGGTTCCCCGGCGCCGGCGCGATGATACGAGCGCTGCCGCGGCAACGCTCAGGGATGAGTTCCGCCAGGCCCCTCCCCCTCCCCTCCCAGGTTCCCCTGCCCCGAGGTCCATGGCCATTTCCTACTTTGCCCCCGCTACACGCTCCCTGATCTTAGAATCGTAGAATCATAAAAATTAAGGGCTGGATGGGCCCTTGAAGGATCATTGAGTGCAAGGCCACCTGTTCTGGGCAGGAATACCGCTGCAATCAAATGACCGTCCACACCAGTGAGAGCCAGCTTTTTGTCAGAGTTTCCACAAAGCAGTCCCATGCCCTCCTGAGTGCCACTCCTATTTGCATTCCCTGCCTGATTTGCTACTCTGCTTTCTGCTCCCTGCCCGATCTGTCATTGTGCTGCCTCTGCCCTCCCCATGGGGGCCGGACCTGATGATCTATTGAGGTCCCTTCCAACCCTAACATCTATGAATCTATGAATCTATATGGGTACACAAAGGTTCCCCATGCCACTCAGGCCATGTGAGCTGCACCTTTGCCACCACTGGTGGCCAACCATCAGCATCAGGGGTTTTAGCAGGCCACCCCCACCCACCTAAGTCCGCAAGGGACTTCACCCCAAGAGGTTTACAGTGAGACTACTCCTGGCACATCCCCAGACCTTATTCTGATGCTACTTTAGCTCCGGAGTTTGAGAACATGTCCTGAGCAATGAGCCAAAAGAGGCTCACTGATGTGCTCAGCATCAGGTCTGCTAGGCAGGGGCACAGCAGGGTTGTCCCTCTGCCCGACATGCAGGGAGTTATCAACACTGAGACAAGCTCTTCAGCGCCCTAGAATGGGATCCCAAACACTCAGCGATGTGCCTTTGAGAGCCCATTGTGAACACTAACCAGCTCAGACAGTAACAAAGTCAGGAAACAGTTGGACAGGATCCTTTGGAGGTCAATCTGAGGAGAAAGGAAGTTCAGAAAAGCTGGTGTCAGCGATACACCCAGAGTGGGTATAGGGGTGCAGTCACATCCTGCTTTCGGGCCATGCCACAGGGGCAGCCTCTGGGGAACTGAAGTCCCCAAGTCAGGCACAAATTCCCCGTTCTTTTCCTTCCATGTTCAGTGGCACATCCCCTCCGCCCCCTATGCCCCTGTCTCCCACCCACCACTGCTACTGAAGGCTGAAGCAGAGCTGTCTACTGTGCTGCTTGGGACACTGCCACTCGTTCTCTCCTTCCCCCAACCACCCCTCTTGAAGAAGAGCCACGATGTTGAAGCCAGAGGTTTGTCCTTGAGAAGGCAGACCAATGCTGGGTGAAGCGGGTCCTTCAGGATGGAGACCAGACAAGCCTTTTTGGGGGAAGGCTACAGGCAGAGCTTCCCTGGAAAGAGCAAGATGCAGGACACACCTCTGCTAAAAATACCCAGCCTCCTCTCTGCCCACTTGGGACTTCAATGAAGTAAGGAGGCCAGAGCAGCTTAGACAGGAGATAGGTGCAGACATGCTCCATGCTTTGAAAACTAAGGCCCTTTGGCACAGGCCCTGCAGTAGGCAGTTAGGCACTTGAGGAGCTTTCAAGTGAAACCTGAGGTGCTGATGGGGTTTAGCAGGTATCTGAGTAGGCAGTTCCAAGATTACAGCTTTGGACAGATGCACCTCAGTGATCCTGTGTTCCCACAGCAAGTGCCTCAGTCCTCTTATGGACTGACTGCCTCATTGTCACTGTAGGTGACCAACTCTCCCATCATACTGTGTAACTTGGCAAGGCTTCTACCTCCTTCCTGCAAATGCTACTTGGTGCCCGGGCTTCCAAGTCATCCTGTGACTGCAGCCCTCAGCTCACCCAGCTGCCTTCCTGCCTCAGGCTCTTTGGAAAAAAATCCACCTTCATACATACAAGCTTAAGTAAGAGCTCGATTTCTAGAGTGCAGGGCTGCTGTCAGTGACCAGGGACATCTTGCCAGATATCAGCTTTTACTTGCTGCCCCCTCTCCATATCCAAATCCTGATTTTCTCACCGTGTTCTCATCAGGCAGAGCTTTGAAAAGGGCCTAGTTAGAGAGAAAATAAGACTAGCTTTTCATAACAGTAACTTTTCCCTTGAGCAAGTTTTTCTTCAGATGCCATGAAGCAGAGCAGAAACTTATCAGATTTCCAGCTCATGCCAAACTGTGATGGGTGTCATGCACTTCGGAGGACAGAATTGCTATTGCTAGTTCATTACAGCACCAACTATTCTGCCAAGAATGACACTGAACAGATCAGGACACAAGGCTCTTGGCAGTAGAATTGAGGAGCTTGGAGCATAAGTGTTGCTGTCATCAATCCTCCTCGTGGGAGGCCAGGGCCCAGGCAGGGGCCATTGTTTCTTGAAAGTAAATGTATGTTGAAAATGGTGGCGCTGACATGAAGGCTCTGGATTTGTGGACAATGGACAGATGGGCTGCACATGCACATAACTCCCCAAAGAGAAATGAAGGACATGCCCACTTTCACACTCAGTGATTCTCAACCAGATTCATTTAAGATAGATGCTCAATATTAGCACTGTGAGGTGTGCAAACAGCTACACATGATTCACAAGAAAAAACAGAGACTTCAAATAGTTTCAGAAACAGAAAAACTATAATGGGTCATCACAAGTTTTGCAACTCAATAATTTATCTATTCTCTATCCATACTGGAGAAACAAGCTAAATTATTTTTTTTAATGAGCTGCCACTAAAGTCAGAAAACTATGGAAGGTGCCTTGAATCTAAAATAGTTGAAAACCCTGCTCAACTGTCTGTTAGTTGGGGCACTTCCCAGGGAGTGGGAGCTCTGCTTTCTCAGCATCTCTCATCCCACAGGGGCGTGAACCTGCATTTCCCATTTTTCGGTCCTATGTTCTGATCACAAAGCCATTGGCTGAAAATATACAAAACCAGGAGTACATGTGCCATAAGTGTCATGGGCAATAAATTATAAAGAAACAAATAGGCAAGCATCTGGGGGAGAAAAAGCTGATTTCAGCCAGCCACATGACTGGCCAAATCAGGCTGATCTCTTTCTTAGACAAAGTATCAAGCTGAGCAGATGAAGGGAATACAGTAGTCATAGTATACTTGGATTTGGTAACACTTTTGATAAAGTCCCACATCAACTTCTTCAAAGCATTTTGGAGAAACATGGGCTCGAAAAAATAAAACAATGTGGCTAGATAACTACATAATAAGTACAAGCCAACATCAACTTAAAACAGGTCAATGCTGGCACAGGAGTTTTCATCCCCACAAAGTAGGTGTACCAATGGTAGGTCTGTCAATGGTCCTGAACTGTGGGATAAAGCACATGCAATTCCTCGCCAGTCCCAGGAATGACTTCACTTAATGCTTCGTTCTAATTAATGCAGATTCAACCAGTGCCCCTACTTTGTTGACTAGGGGTTTAATCCTCCCATTCCTCAGGGTTTATCTCAGATATTTAGTCTCAGTGAAGCCAAGCCAGCACTGAGCTGGAATTTAGCAAGGAACCCCCACGGCAGCTGGGTGTGGTAGGGCAACAGACTGAGGAGCAGGGTGGGACTCCGACCCAAGGGCTAGATGGGCCAGGGGAGTAGCCAGAGAGTAGGCACAGACATATTCTGCATCCTCACTGTTCAGACACATGCTAGCTGAAGCCAGGCCCCGATAACAGTCCTTAGCCCATGTGGACCTGGGCCTGAATGACCAGGTCTTCATGCATCAGTACCAACTCACAGTAGACACCAGCTAGCACCTCTGTGACCTTCTCTAAGGCAGCCTGGACATATCTTATCCCACCAATTCCTGCCTCTCAGTATCCACAAGATCAGTACTTCCCTTGCCTTTCTGAAACTTGGGCTCCTTCCAGAGAGTCAACTATTCCTTGCCCTATATGATCCTAGGCCAGTTTGTAGACATCCTTATTGCACACACCCTGGATTGTCTCATCTTCATGGTGGGCCCTAGTGCTCTGGGACAGAATGTGTAGGAGTTTCTTGTTATTGCCCCTGGTGTATTCATACAGACACACACGCACAGACACAAATATATATGCATACTTACATTGGACATACAGCAATCCATCACTGCCATTAAGGAATGGGATTTTCAGCAAGGACCTGCAGAAGCTACAGGAGAGACCTACAGAAGGACTTTGGCACCGCAGTGATGAGGACTGCCAATTCCATTAGACACAGGAGCCAGGTGCTGCACTGTTCCACCCTCTCAGGTTCACCCCCTTAATATTTTCTACTTTCACTTTGTTCACATTCCAGCAGCTGCAGAGAAGTTGTGAGGACAATTGGGGCAAGGTGTATTCTGTCCTTGCAGAGAAATCTAGTATAGCATGTCTTGAGCAGCCCAGAAAAAAGAAGGCTGTGAGATGCCAGCATTGCTCTATATGTGTATCAGCACAAGAACAAATGGACTGCAGCAGCCAAGGAAAGATTAGAAGGTTTCTAACCATCACAGAAAGGAGTATCAGAACCACCTTCTACTAGGACTATGGAGACAAATCCCTCTCACCTCCGAGTCAGGGCAACCCCCGGGGAGGTTGCCCAGACACATTCCAGTCCCTGCTCTGCTTCCTCTTTAATTACAGATGCCAAAAGGAGCAGCAGCAACAATGGAGGTTGAACACCTCCATCCCAGACTATCCCATAGTTGCTGTCATGTGTGCAGGCATGGGCCTAGGAGGTAGCAGATCCTTTCAGAGGAAAAAGCTAATCCTGATTTCCCACCTCCTGCCTGGGTGACTGCTCAAGTCCCTGGCATCTTGCATCAAATGGCAACCCCACTTCTGGCATCAGCATCATTAGTCTAGCCCTGTATTTACTACTTTCCCTCAGCCTCCAATATTCAGGTAACTTCACCAAAACCAGTGAAAACTTTCATGACAGCTGAAACCACATTTATCTGTGAAGATATGGGCCACCAATTTAAACTCCCCCAGCTCCAAACAAGTTCGTATGAGGTGCCTGCCTGAAAGATCAGGGTCCTGGAGTCAATGGCCAAGGGGGTCCCTTCCAGCCCTGCATCCTCACGTTTCTTTGTTCTACACATTTATTTGGAGCATTGGGCCATCAACTGTAGAGTTCAACTGAAGACCTGAACAACCCCCGCCTCCCCCAACATGAGGCCACGCATCTAAAGCTGAAACCTTGCATGGAGGGCCCCAGTCAAAACCGAGGATCCTCCGCCTGGCTCTCCAGAGTTGTGAGTTCCTGGAAAAGGAGATTCCCACAGTGGAGGGGTTATCCACCTGGATTGGTGCATCCAACCATCTAAGGGGGACCTCCTCCTTCCCCTCCCACCCCACCTCCCACCACAGGAACACAGCCAAGGCTCCAGAATAGCCTAGGCCTTGGGGGTTCCTAAAAGAGCTAGTTATATTCAAGGGTGTTGTGCCTTATATTTTATGAGTGGGCGCCGAGTATTGTGTGGTTTATATTTCATGTCTTATAAGTGTAAGTAGATAAAGTCTAAAATTATTGAGTTATATTGAAATCTTTAATCTGATATTATGAGACTATTTGATAGATTTATCAAATATATATTGGTAGATTTATATTTAATATCTAAGTAGATTTCAATTTTGATAAAATTTAAGGTTATAACATACTTGTTGAAACTTAGGTTAGAATTTTTTGTAATAGTTAACTGTATCCTGAGAGAGGTATAGAACTGTGTAAATATTGCCTATGATCCTTGTTATTATAAATGTTATTGTGTATATGTCTTGTATATTTTATTTTATAATTGTAAATCTGTAGTTTTTCATACATTCATAGATGTTTGTGTCGGAAGGGACCTCAGCAGATCATTAAGACTGACCCCCTGCCCTGGGCAGCAAAGAGCACTGGGGTCAGACAACCCCAGCTAGGTGCCTGTCTAGCCTAGTCTTAAAGACCCCCTAGGTGGGGCAGAACACCACCTCCCTTGGAAGCCCATTCCAGATTTTGGCAACCCTTACCATAAAGAAGTTCTTCCTGATGTCTACCCTAAATCTGCTCTCTGTCAGTTTGTGGCTGTTGTTCCCAGATACTCCAAGGGGTGCCCTGGTAAACAGAACATCACCTATTCCTTGCTGTCTTCCCCTGATTAATTTTTAGGCAGCTACAAGATCACCTCTCAGCCTTCTCTTGCGGAGGCTGAAGAGATCCAGGGCCCTCAATCTCTCCTCTCAGGGATTTGCCTGCAGGCCCCTAACCATACAAGTGGCCCTCCTCTGAACCCTCTCGAGGTTGTCCACACCCCTCTTGAAGTGTGGCACCCAAAACTGGAGACAGTACTCCAACTGCGGCCTGACGAGCACTGCATAAAGGGGAAGTATCACCTCCTTGGACCTGGTTGTAATGCACCTGCTAATACATTATAAAGTGAGGTTGGCTTTACTGATCACTTTGTCACACTGATGACTCATGTTCATCTTGGAGTCAACAGTGATCCCTTTCTGCTGCTGTGCTGCTGAGAAGCATACCGGTGATTCCTTCTTCCTAGGTGCAGCACCTTGCATTTGTCCTTATTGAACTGCATCCTATTCTGTTCTGCCCACTTTTCCAACCTGTCCAGATTTGCCCGGATTCATTCCCTACCCTCTGGCAGCATTAACTTTGCCCCATAATTTGGTATCATCTGCAAATTTGAACAGAGTGCTCTCCACGCCCTCATCCAAATCACTAATGAAGACACTGGACAGCACAGGTCCCAGGACCAAGCCCTGTGGGACTCCACTGCCCACATCTTTCCAAGTCAATACCAACCCATCCACCACCACTCTTTGGGTGCGGCCTCCAAGCCAACTTGCCACCCACCTGATTGTGTAATCATCTATGTCACAATCGCTCAGTTTATCTATGAGAATATAATAAGATACCGTATTGTAGGCCTTCTTAAAATCCAAGTAGATGACATCCACCTCAATTCCCATGTCTAAGCATTTTAAGACCTGGTCATAAAAAGAAACAAGGTTAGTCAGGCAGGAACTACCTGCTATGAATCCATGCTGGTTGCCCTTTAGCATAGCTTTCCCCACTGGACTTCCACAAATGTGATCCTTAATAATTTTTTCAAAGGTTTTCCTGAGGATAGAGGTGAGACTAACCAGTCTTTAGTTACCTGGATCCTCCTTCTTCCCCTTCTTGAAAATAGGGACCACACTGGCCCTTTTCCAGTCCTCTGGGACCTGACCTGAGCACCAAGAATGCTCAAACAGGCGTGCCAGTGGCTCTGCTATGACACTGGCCAATTCCTTCAGCACCTTTGGATGAAGATTATCTGGGCCTGCTCATTTAGACACATCCATCCCCTCCAAGTGTCTCTTCACTAAGTCTCTTCACTAAGCCGGTGCTAACAGTTTGTGGGCTGGTTTCCCCTTTATGCCTGTCAATGATCCAATTGGGAGATTTGTCCTGATCCAAGTTCAGGAATACAGAGGCAAAAAACTCATTGAAGAGCTCAGCTCTCTGTCACTAATTGCCCTAGTTTGTCTTGTAGGGGGCCTATGCTACCCTGCACCTACTTTTTGCTCCCTATATACCTAAAGAAGGACTTTTTTGTGTCTTTAATTTTGGTTGCCAGCCTAAGTTCCATTTCTACTTTGGCCTTTCTGATGGCCTCCCTGAAAGTACAGGCCAAGTAGGTATACTCAACCTTGGTAGCTATCCTCTGCTTCTACAGCCTACATGGCTCTTTTTTTGCCCTTAGTCTTTCCTGGACTTCCCTGTTCAGCGAAGAGGATTTCTCGGCCCTTTTACCCCCTTTCTTGCACAAGGGGGCAAAAAAGGGATTGTCTCCTGCGCCCATAGGATTGCTCCCTTTAGGAATGACCACCCTTCCTGGACTCCTATTTCACCAATTCTCCTGTTCTTCAGTGCCTTGCTAACTAATCTCCTGAGCACACTGAAGTTAGCCTTTCTGAAGTCTAGCACTTCTGCCCTACTGGTTATCTTTCCCATCCTATGCCACATAGTGAATTCAATCAAGTCATGGTCACTGTCCCCTAGGTTACCTTGTGTCAGTAGATCTCCCACCACATCATCCCCTGTAGCCAGGATCAAGTCCAGTAAGGCGTTTCCCCTACTGGGACTGTATACCTCCTGTATTGGGTGAAGGTTCTGTATGCAGGTTAAGATCCTATGTGAACAGTTGGATCTAGCTGACTGCTCCTCCCAGCAGATGTCCAGGTAGTTTAGGTCACTGTGATGGCCAGAACCAAAGAGATTAATAAGCAAGAAATATGTGCTTCTTGGAGGCATTTGGAATTTTTGCCCAATATAAAGCTTGTAAGTTTGTAACCTGCAAATGTAACTGTTCGTGGAACTGACTAGGCCCCAAAGGCGAAGCTGTAGCTGCAAGATTAGCTGACTTAACAGTTTTTGCTCAGAGTTCAGCCTTGATGATAAAAACTGGATTCAACCGCCTGGCATACCCAGCACATTCCAGGAAAGCACGTCTCAAAAAAACATAGTCAGGGAGATCTAAAGAGGTTGGATTTAGGCGCAGTAATGTTAATTTCAAACCTGAAGATGCTGCATTGTAATTTGCTTATTGGATAAATCCAAGTTTGGGTAGTAACCTTTTATGATAATTTTTAACATTTTAATCCCATAGGGTAACAGCTATAGGGCAAGATTGTGAGTGGCTCTAAAGCCAACAGATCAGCATAAGACTAGGTACAAAAAGCGTATGCGCCACGTGACCAGCAGGAAGGAGAGAACAGATTCATAGATTATAGAGTCAGAAGGGACCACAATGGATCATCGTGTCCGACCCCCTGCCCCTGGCAGGAAAGAGGACTGAGGTCAGATGACCCCAGCCAGGTGACTATCTAGCTTCCTCTTGAAGACCTCCAAGCTAGGTGATAGCACCACTTCTCTTGGAAGCCCATTCCAGATCCTGGCCACCCTTACTGTGAAAAATTTCTTCCTAATATCTAACCTAAATCCACTCTCAACTAGTTTACACCCGTTATCCCTAGTCACTCCCTGGGGTAATTACTTTTCCAAGCCCGGACCTGGACTCCCAGTGTGAGTGAGGATTGGATCCTGATCAAGGGATTTTCCCTGGTAATCCCTCCGACAGCGCCAATCAAGGATGCCTGACTTCACTGGAATCACCTGGCATGCACCTGGCATTGAGGGACGATCGATAAGTTGCCAAACCATGTTTGTCTATTTGTTGTTTTAAACAGCCCGGTGGCTGATACCCTCACAGTGCCCAGTTGGCCTGCGACAGATTGATCTATCTGTTGTTATTATCTGTTGTTTTAAACAGCCCAGTGGCTGATACCCTCACAGTGCCCAGCTGGCTGTGACAGATTGATCTATCTATCTGTTGTTATTATCTGTTGTTATTATTTACTATTAGCTCTTTAATATTGCATTATCTGCTTATCACATTTATCTTTGTGTTAACTGTTGTGTGTGTAAGCTATAATAAATTTGCCATTGCTTTACTCCCAATCCTGCCTCCTTGATCCCGAACCAAACATCCCAGTGGCTGATACAGTTGCAGCACCCAGTCAGCCTGCAACTAAATTGATATACTCACAGTGCCCAGCTGGCCTGTGACAGGTCACCCGTGACAACCATGTCCCTTGACCATATGACCTCTGAGAGCTGTCTGAAGAATTCCAGATCCAACTACTCCTTCTGATGTGGCAGCCTGTAGTAGGCCCCCACTACCAATTCCCTTTCCCCCTGACCCTCTTGCATTCTGACCCACAATACCTCAATTTGCCCCTGCTCTGATCCCATTTTGATTATGGAAGATGTATATTGCTCCTTCACGTAGACAGCAACACCTCCCCCTTTTCTCCTTACTCTGTCTCATCTGTACAGTCTGTAGCCCTCAATGCTTATTGTCCAATCGTGGGTAGGGTTCCATCAGGTTTCAGTTAGCCCAACTAAATTGAAGTTCTTGTTTGCAAGCAGGAGTGCGAGTTCCTCCTGCTTGTTCCCCATGCTCCTAGCATTAGTGTAGAGACCTTTGAGCCCCCCTGATGAGTGCCCTTGGTATCCCCCTGTCCTGATGCCCATTGGGCCCCTTAGCACTTACATGGGCTGTTCCAGTGCATGGCTCGTGGTCTGTTGATCATAGGTTTTCACTGTTGTCTGCATCTCCATCCCCTGATGAACCTAGTTTAAAGCCCTGTGTAGGAGATCAGCCAACCTGTAAGAGAAAAGACTCTTACCTTTTGAAGAGAGATGAAGCCCATCACATCCCAGGGTGCGTCTAACAGCTTGCCTTCCCCAGGGGCATTCTAGCGGCCTGTGAAGGGCACCCTTGAAGTCCTTGAATACTTCACTCCTGTATTTTTTCCTGTTTCCTGCCTTTACTCTCCTGCCACATCTTGATGTAAATATTGTTTAGTTGTTCTTGCAAATGGGAGACTACCTATTGTATGCCCCAATGACTAGGGCTGTCCTTGAATGCTCTGACCACGCCCACACGTGTCCCATGCCTTGCAGATGTTGTTTGTACTTCTATGTTGGGGTTCTCAGCCACCACGGGCTTCTCACCCCCATCTTTCTCTAGCTAGGCCTACCAGCCTAAACCCACGAGGTAGGGTTTGACTCTGAGGCTCTAGCTGCTTAATACTGTCTGGGCCCATGGCCCACCTTTTGTGCTCACTATGGCACCAGGCCTTCTGGCCCACCCCCTTCACACTGCACCCCTGAGTGCCAAGTTGCTGGGTCTTCTGCTTCAGGCTTAGCCCCTTTCTTATAGCTCGGGCTACTAGCCTCAATCCACCCACTAGGACCCAGCTTCCAAGTCCCATTTTCCTGCAGCCAACTCTGGGCCTCTGGCCCTGTACAGCTGCACTCACTAGCACACTGGGCCCTTTGGCCCTTTTTGGCTGTGTCCCATGGCGCTAATGAGGTCTCCTCCTCCCCTACAGCCTCAGCCACTAACCACCAGATCTAATCAAACACAAACAATAAGCCCATGGGCTATAACCAAAACAAAGTTAAGTCTGCCAGATCACATTTTCCATGGCTCTGTGCTTCTGCTTCCCACTGTCTGCTGTGCTCCTTCTTGTGGGGCTGCTGCAGCTTCTCTGGGAGTCATCAGGAGTCCACCCACTCTGCAGTCAAACCCATCTTTAGCCAGCTCAGCCCAGGGTTTTTATCATTCTGGCCTGCCCCTTCCAGTCACCTGACTAGCCGGCAAGGCTCAGCTTTTAACCCCTATCCTGCCAGCAGGCTGCACCTGGAAAGTTCTGGTCTTAAAGGGGCTGGCCTGCTGTCTGGTAACAGGGCTAGTTTTCCCTGTTACAGTGCCCCTTTCATGGAAGTGTGGATAGCGGTTGAAGAAGCCAAAAACACTAACTCTGGAGCCACAGGTTGCCTTCTCTAATGCAGGTGTTGTGGTGCTGACCACGACTACTGACTAGGAGGATCGATGCGAAGACCACCTGTGCTCCTGTCTTCCTAATCCTGGCCCCCAGAGCCCTGTAGTCACATATGGTTTGGATTACTCCTGGCCACATCATTTGTGCCCACATGAATGAGGACTGTGGGATAGTAGTTGTAGTAGACTAGTAGTTATAGTAGTAGACTGTGGGATAGAGCCAGATGAGCTCGGGAATCTTTGCAGTGATGTCCCGGATTTGTGCGCCAGGCAGACAGCACACCTCCTGCGCCATGGGATCTGGGTGACAGATGGGTCCCTCTGTTCCTCCCAGGAGGGAGTCACCCACCCAATGTTCTCCCTAAGGAGTAGCGGTCCATGAACGCGCCACTTCGGTCCGTGAGCACATTGCTTTGGTCCATGAGCACACCGCTTCGATCCCACCTCGCCCTTTCGGCACGGTCCGCCGATAAGTGTCCCAAAGTAAGTGTCCAGGTGGGAGTGGGCAGGGTTTGGGCACCACCCTTCTCCATACTAACTGCAGCCCAGAGCAGCACAGTGGAGTGCTGTGGGGCAGCCATGGGCAGGACACAATCAATTGTAGCTGAACACTTAAAAACTTAAAATATAAGAATCTATCATAATCGTAACTGAGAAACCTATTTCTGATTTACTAGATGCTGAATTTCTTACTATAGTTTTGTCAAGGTGATTTTGAATGAAAATCCAAAGGTATTTAAATGCGCAGGAATATTTAATTTTTTTCATTAATCCCCTTCTGTTTAAACTTTAAATGAAGTAATAATTGATCAGAACTATCTGAATCAAGTAAAGTATAGAAAATCTTTCTCTGCACCTGCAAAAGATGTTAATATTGACAAAAGTTGCTCGAGAACTTCATACAACTCTGGTTCCATATTTTTATCAACAAAGTTTTACCAGTTCAATGGTTTGGTTCTTTTTAAAGTTTTGGCAAAAGCACTCTATCCAAATTTGTGATGTCATGTGCCTTCTCACTCCCTGAGGCGATGCAGGGGAGCAAAGCAGTTCCCTGGAGCCAGCAGAGCCCGCACCAGCCCCCAGCCCCGCCTCACCTTGCCTCGCCTCACCTTGCCTCGCCTCACCTCGGGGAGGAGCCGCTGCCTGCCCTGCATGAGGAGAGAGGAGCTTACCTTCAGTAAGTGTTCCACGCTGACCCCGGTGCCTCCACCACACTCCGTACCCAGCTCCTCTTTGGGCAGGTGAGCGGCCTTAAAAAGTTTGTGCACAGCAGGATTTTTACTTGTGCGCGGCCATGCATGCAAGCAGCTTAGAAGGAACACTGCAACCACCACAATGTCTCTTCCTTCAGCTCCCCAGCTGACCCTCATCCTGCGTGGTGGTGGCTGTGGCTGTGATTTCCTCCACTGCACTCTCCTCCAGTGCTGCCAGGGCCTTGTATCTGTTCCCCAGTTGCACTGGGGAAGCCGGTTCAGAAGCGCAATATCTGACTCTGGAGGTGGCCATCTTCCATTCCTCTGCATCGGGTCCCTCCTGTGTAGGCTTTTCACTAGATGACTGATCCTGCAGAGAATGAAAGTACCCATCAATCTCATCCTCTGCAGCCTTAATCCCCTGGAGCCTCCTAACTTCTGCCTGGAGTTCCCTCACCTGCCCCTCTAGGGCCTCAAGCAGGGCACATTTGGGACAGGTGAGGGGACCTCCCCCATCACCCCCAGGACCCAGAGGCCTGCCAGATAACCCCTGCAGACAAGGGGCAGGGTGCCAGCGACCCATCCAAGGGCCCTGTTTGGGTGGAGGCTTCAGTGGAGCCCCAAGCCAGAGGTGTCACCGGGGCAGCATCCCTGGCTGCATGCCGCATTGTAACCCCCATTGAAAGACTCCTTCCCTTTTACTCACCTGAGGTCTCTGTCCGAAGCTGCAGCCTCTTGGAGTTCAGGTCCCTCCTATACACCCTCCTGCTTGAACTCCTGTACAAACTCCAGCGCACCCCTGAAGAGCGTGCCTGTTTGCCCGGCCTGTTTCCACAGCTCCCATCTGGCTCAGCTATATGGGGACAAGAAAGTGGAAAAAAAAACCTTCCCAATCCCCTACAGCTGGCTCCTC
>NW_005843119.1:310182-324588 GCF_000455745.1 Alligator sinensis | reverse complement strand
ACTCTTTCCGGCTTACCTAATTGTTGCCTCCACATCTGTCGGTCAGGCCACTCTGCTTCACTCGGTGTGGTCGGGGGAAGCCAAGAGCACGTGTGGCCATGTTGGTGTCCAGGCCCAACTGGCGCGGTTTGCATTTCCCGTGCCAATCAATGGTTGCTCAGGCAATTCTGATAGATAGATAGATAGATAGATAGATGTTAAAATTTAGTATATGTAAATATATATATTGGTGTTTATGTTTATATTTATCTTTTATTGTAAATAAATTTGTAAATAATTCAGTTTATATAGTGTCCTGGCTTGGCTCTCTATAGGGAAAGGAGGGAAACTGCACATAGCCAGCAGTTGTTCCCCACAGCACATTTGCCCTGCTGACATTTCTCTTAAATTGGAGAAGGGAGTACATACCTGAGTACACCCAGGTTACACAGCCCACATCTCATGTGAAATAAGGGATTTCCCTGGAGAAAAGAACTTGGACTCCAATTAAGCATAGTGTTTACAAATTTTGCACTAAAAACATTACACAATTCCCCTGGTCTTTCATTTAAAGACCAGCAGCAGCAAAGCAAAGGCTGTTGGACACTCTGCAAACCCAGCCCCCCGTGCCTTGTTCATGAGAAGCCTGAGAGCAGATACACAATCAGTTTGCAGGGAATGACAGTGAAGCTCAAGGTACAACCAACATTTCCATTCCAGCTAATTTTTCATGGTATAGGAGCTCTACATAAATGCAGTCCTGGATATTGTTTCCTTGTACGTTCCTGTGTCAAGGCAGGGTGTTTCTTTTTTTATTATTGTCTATTTCCACTGCTGTTTTCCTGGATATATTGAATTAGCGGAAATGAGATCTAAAATTCTATTCAGAAAAGAAGTCTCTCTCTCTTTCCTAGAGTGAGTACTAGTTTAAATTAGTCTGGTAATTGCTATGTTCCTACAATAGCTGCCTAAATAAATTAATTAGTGGAAAAACAAAAACATTTATGGATTCATTTAGAAAATATCAAAAAAGCATTTTTTTATTTAGCATTTTAGCAGCCATTTTTATCTACATTCTAAGGGTTTTCTTTTCCTCCTCTAACATTTTGCCACTGCTGAAAGGGATGTCAGAATTTGAGAAAGGCAGAGAGAAGAAAACAGAACTAAAAACTGGAAATTGTTGTTTAGCTGTAAAAACAGATATTTTCAAAAAAACTCCATGAAAACTAGGTTATTTTTTTTCAAGCAACTCAGTTCACCAAGCTCTTAACATTCAGAAATATAGGAAAGATTTCTTTTCTCTGTTGCTTTTGAATGTCTTAGCAAATCATCTTCCAAAACTAGCAAGACATGGAGTAAAACACTTAGCAGCAGAGTTAAAGAGACAAGGTCATTTTGTTGTCTCTTCTAGAAACTAAATTTCTAAAAATTACTCAAATTGTCAAAATGTTTAACATTTAACGTGCTATGAGCTTGATAGAGTAAATTTCCAGAATGACTAGCTACCGCTTAGGAGAACTGCATCCTCAGCAAGAGAGATCCTTCTTAGTCTGACCCATCTCTTGCACCAAGATGTAGGTAACTAAACTGCTTGTAAAAACAGTTTCAAAGAATATAGGTAGAAGAAACGATGTTTGTTCACAGGTTTATGAGCCATAATCCTTAGCAATAATGCCCTTATCTCCAGTCCTTGTTCTGCTGCTACATGCACTGGTTTGAACTCCATGTAACTCCATTGATTCCACTGGAGTTTTCCTTCCTGATTCCTACCCCAGTGATCCAGAGAGGAGTCAGCCTTCTTAAATCTCCAGTAGCAAATACTGATTTTCACAGAGCTAAGACAGAGGTGACTCAGACATGTTAATTCCAGTCAGAATACTCCCAATGTAATCAGGCCTTCATTAGCAAATCCCATTGTTGAAGAGAACTGGTGCTGTCTTGCAGGGCAGAGGGGTGAGGGGACATAGAACATAGGACAGCAGTTGAGTTAGAATCCTGAAAAAGCAAGCAATTCCCCCAAATCTTCATGTGCAGCTACCAGGTAAAATACCCAAAACACCAAGAATACCATGTAACCTGCCAGAGGCAAAAGCAGAGGAGGGGAGAGCACTTCTAATGCCCTAATACTGCAACAGAGAAGTAGTATCTAATGTATGCTCAGCAGATCATGAGAAAATGACTGTGCCCCATGATACAAAGGAAGGCAGTTGTCTGTCAGTGATTGAACTTTATGAAAATCAAACCATTTTACAAGTCCATTTCTATTTCATTGTTTGGTTTTTTTAATTGGGAAAAGTGAAAATATTTTTTTGAATTGATGATGCTGAAACCTCTCCATGATGTAGAAACATTTGGGTTTGGTAATGTTCTTATGATTCATTTCATTTGGACTTTTACAATCTTTTAGTGGGACACTATATATTATATTTTATAAATTCATAGATTCATAGATGTTAGGGTCGGAAGGGACCTCAATAGATCATCGAGTCCGACCCCCTGCATAGGCAGGAAAGAGCTAGCTTGTGGCCATTATTTCTTGTAACTCCCGGGGGCGCATTGGTGAATAATACCTCACCAATTCCCTTCTGTGCCCCCGTGATGAACTTATAGGCAGCCACAAGGTCGCCTCTCAACCTTCTCTTGCGGAGGCTGAATAGATCCCGTTTCTCTAGTCTCTCCTCGTAGGGCTTGGTCTGCAAGCCCTTAACCATACGAGTGGCCCTTCTCTGGACCCTCTCCAGGTTATCCGCATCTCTCTTGAAGTGCAGTGCCCAGAATTGCACGCAATACTCCAACTGCGGTCTGACCAGTGCCCGATAGAGGGGAAGTATCACCTCCTTGGATCTATTCGTCATGCATCTGCTGATGCACGATAAAGTGCCATTGGCTTTTCTGATGGCTTCGTCACACTGCCGACTCATGTTCATCTTGGAGTCCACTAGGACTCCAAGATCCCTTTCCACTTCCGTGCCACCCAGCAGGTCATTCCCTAGGCTGTAGGTGTGCTGGACATTTTTCCTCCCTAGGTGCAGCACTTTGCATTTCTCCTTGTTGAACTGCATTCTGTTGTTTTCTGCCAACTTGTCCAACCTGTCCAGGTCTGCTTGCAGCTGTTCCCTGCCCTCCGGCATGTCCACTTCTCCCCATAGCTTTGTGTCATCTGCAAACTTGGACAGAGTACACTTCACTCCCTCGTCCAAGTCGCTGATGAAGACATTAAAGAGTATCGGTCCAAGGACCGAGCCCTGCGGGACCCCACTGCCCACACCCTTCCAGGTCGAAACCGACCCATCCACCACGACTCTCTGGGTGCGACCCTCTAGCCAATTCGCCACCCACCGGACTGTGTAGTCATCCAAGTCACAGCCTCTTAACTTGTTCACCAGTAAATATATTATATTTACTAACTATATGTTATAGGAATGAAAAAACCCAGCATTTAATTGACTTAATGGAACCAACTCTTCAGGACAGCACAGAAAGACATTTCAAGAGACTTAATTTCACATGAAATTTTGAAAATGTCACTTTTCATTCTCATAACGTCAGTAAAAAATGAAAATATAGGAAGTTTAGAGTTCTTGTATGCTGTAGAGATTCAGTGATACTGCAGCTGACTGCTGGTTTAGTGCACAGGCGTGAATCCCACCCCCCTTTTCAATATTTGTCTAGTGATAATTTCTTGCAGGTTCACCGCATGGCAAACACAGAAATGAGAAATCAAACTGTCATCACAGAATTCAACCTCCTTGGATTTGGGAATCTACCTATACTGCGCATTCCCCTCTTCCTGCTGTTTCTCCTGATCTACATTGTGACCATGGCCGGGAACCTCCTCATCATCATGCTGGTTGTGGCTGATCACCACCTACACACCCCTATGTACTTCTTCCTGGGGAACTTGTCCTGCCTGGAGACCTGCTACAGCTCCACCATCCTGCCCAAGATGCTTTCAGGTCTCCTTACCAATAACAAAACCATTTCTTGTCTTGGCTGCTCCCTTCAGTTTTACATCTTTGGGTGCCTGGCCTGTACTGAATGTGTCCTCTTGTCAGTCATGTCCTATGACCGGTATTTAGCAATATGCAACCCCCTGCATTATGCAACTGCAATGAACTCAAGGATCTGTGCTAAATTAGCTTCAGGTTCTTGGACAACCGGTCTCCTGGTTCTCACCATGACAGTAAGCTTAATATCAACGTTGACCTTCTGTGGCCCCAATAAAATTGACCATTTCTTCTGTGATCTGACACCCCTGCTACAGCTCTCCTGTACAGACACCCACCTGGTCCGACTGGTAATTTTTGCCATTACATCCATAGGATCATTGCTACCATTTCTACTGACTGTGGCATCCTACGGTTGTATCATTGCCACCATCCTGAGAATCCCATCTACCACTGGGAGGCAAAAGGCACTTTCCACCTGCTCCTGCCACCTCATTGTTGTAGCAATCTTCTATGGGACCCTAATCGCTGTGTATCTCACCCCAACAGTGGATACTTGGAGAGCCTTGAACAAAGTGCTGTCTGTCTTCTACACTGTCCTCACACCAATGGTCAACCCCCTCATCTACAGCCTGAGAAACAGGGAGGTAATGAAGGCACTGAGCTGGGCTCTTGGTCAGTGGGGAATTTTCAGAAGGACTCAGGATGCTGCAGGTGTGTTTCAGAGACTTTCATGCTAAGAACGAATGATCATTTTAAGATTCACTTATGAAGGCAATAAAAAGGTAGTTTCTTCGGTCATTTATTACAGTTCCTGGCTTTCTTTTCTATTAATTAAAAGGCATAGAAAACCAAGGGCAGCATTTCTCAACCCATGGGTCACAACCCAAAAAGTGGGTCACAAAAATATTTGAAAGGCTTGTGAACAATCTTTAAAAATAGATTCTCCTTTAAAGGAGAAAAACATGGGAAACTGGTTTTCCCTTGCAGGCTAACAGAACTCCAGCCTGCAATAGGGTGCTTGGGCCCCACCATTCCCCACATACCCACCCTCTGCCCCACACACTGGGGTCTGAGAGTGGGGACAGTGGGTTGGGAGTGAGGGGCACTGGCAGGGCCAGGGAGCTGTTTTCGACTAAAACTATTTACTGGGTTGGGACTGGCCATTAACACTTACTAATGGGTCCTGGTACAATAAAGGTTGAGAACCACTGCCCTAGGGTAAAACTGCCTGCAGTGACTACTGGATCATATGATTTATAGTATTTATTGCCTATATCTAGTGCCTATGAGTTCCTACTGGGATGGGACTAAGCAGCAAGCTCACGCAGTGAGAAACAGTCACCCTTTTCCCAAAGACCTTGGCATCAACATGGACAAGGCAGTCGGTGGTTCATCCTCAAAGCAACCAGAACCTAGGTATGCAGTTCCCTATCAATTAAGTTTCCACCCCCACTCCCTTCATATTATTCCCTTCTCAAAGCTGAAGCTGAATGAATATTGTTCCCTCATGGGATGCCTTTCTTTGTAAGATGCAGATTGAAGAATTCTACAGGGAAGGGTCAACTTTGTGATACTGTTTCAGATGCTTTTCTGACCAGTACGGAATGTGTCAAACAGAGTGCTCCTCCTCACTCCAAATGCCATTTTGTGCTGAAATGTGCCATGTTTGGACAAAAACTAACATAGAAAAAAAATTCCCCAAGATCTTCTCTATTAAAAATTTCTTCCCGTGGGCAATGCTGCAGGGCCTGTCCTTTATATCCTCTGCTTCCTGTGGGAATCTGTAGACCTAAATAAGGAGATTGCCCTCCCCATACAGTGCTTGGGGAATGTTTGGGGCTTCAAGGTAGTCTCCACAATGTCCAGTTTGGCAGAAGATGGGTCTTAAAATCACTACTCTTAAAATGTACCTGTTGCAAATTTGCAAACCTCACTCTGACAAGGATTCACAATCCTGCATGCAAATAAAACAGAAAACATCTCTGTGACAGTATATGAATCCAAAATACAGCCACATTTGCAGCACTCTGTGCAGTTCTGGTCACCCCATCCCAAGAAGGATAGGGTAAAACTAGAAATACAGAGAAGGGCATCAAAGAACATCTTCAACATAAGGCGAAACCAGGAAAGCTAGGGAGGCTCTGGTCAGATTAATGATGGATGCTAGCTGCCCTGTGCTATCATTTTACAGATTATAGAGATCTAAACAAACAAAAAGGGTGTAGGAAAAGTGATTACAGAATTGTCCTTCGCTGTGTGACCATGGCACCACTTTACCCTTTTGGGCATTTTCACAGATTTTAAATTCTAATTTAAACTGTGGCAGGTTGATCGGGTTTGCCCATAACTGCCCACAGAAAAATGGAGTAGATCTACCAACCTTTTCCAGCAAAAGCCTAGATGTCCACGTCCTTCCTCATGGAACTGGACATACATATTCTAGACACATCTCTTCCAGCAGGGCACAAACCTGCATTGCGTTCCTCTATAGCAGGGTAGATATGGTCCTCTTCCTTGGACCTCTCAAGTGTACTTTTAACCAAATTCTTCCTTTTGGAAACTGACAGTGCCTTTATCCTTCTGCTTTACCTGTGGCAACATAAAGTGTGTTTGGGGCATTAGACCTAGAGATTGTGTGTTAGGGGCCTTCAAAAATTTGAAGAACTGCTTAGACTAACAGTACTTTTGGATGATTTAGATAGGGTGATTCTACCTAGAACACCATTTTGACTAGATGGCTCCCTGCAGGTCCCTTCTAGCCTGATTTTTTTACAATTCTACAATTCCACTTCTCATCGCATGGCAGCTAAGAGGGAAAGATATGGTGGGACAGGAGGAGAACAAAGCAAAAGAACCATGGTGCAGTGACAGGGATACTGTCCTAGGTGTGAGGTAGCTATGAGCTATTGCCCTAGTCCCAAATATCAATGAAGAAAAAGTAAAGGAGCAGAAAAACCACTGAGGCACAGACCAGAACCCATGGCCCTCTCCTTTCAAGAGCTTCAAGGGGAGGATACAAGAGGCAATGCCAGGCCATGGCAAATTCCAAGCCCTGATGGGTGAGGTTAGAACAGGCTCTGGTTTTGTTGTAATGTTTCTCCTTTAAATGTGTTCACATTACAATAATACTGCATGCCTTATTTTTTCTAAGCAGCTTGTATGCAGGGGAAGAAGTAGATAATTATGTTGACATGGAGAACTGGAAAGATCAGCCTCTGTGCTCTGTTAGTGGGTCTTGGGCCATGAAGCAAGAAAAAACTAATGGGCTTCTGTTGACACATCAAGGGACTTCCAGTCAAACACCTGAAGAGACTCCCAGCCATTTCTCATCTCGAGGGGGGGGCACACTAGAGAAGTCCTGAAACACGAGGCACCCAGGGACAAGGGGGAGAGAGACAGAGACAGGACACAAGCAGGACTGAGAGGCAAGAGAAAGAACAGCCATGTCTTTTTCTCCTGGCAGAGACTGTTTGAGTTTCAGGGCACCTGCTACAACTCCACCATCTTGCTCAAGATGCTTTCAGGTCTCTTTACCAATAACAAAACTGTTTCCTCCCTTGGCTGCCTCCTTCAGTTTTACATCTTTAGTTTCCTTGCCTGTACTGAATGTGTCCTCTTGTCAGTCATGTCCTATGACCTGTACTTAACAACATGCAACCCCCTACATTATGGAGCTGCAATGAACTTAAGGATCTGTGCTAAATTAGCTTCAGGTTCTTGGATAACCAGCTACCTGGCTTCCACCATAACAGTAAACTTAATGCCAGTGTTGACTTTCTGTGGCCCCAATGAAGTTGACCATTTCTTCTGTGATCTGACACCCCTGCTACAACTATCCTGTACAGACACTCACCTGGTCCGACTGGCAATTTTTGCCTTTACTTCCTTAGGGGCATTTCCCCCATTTCTACTGACTGTGGCATCCTATGCTTATATCATTGCCACCATCCTGAGAATCCCATCTACCACTGGGAGACAAAAGGCATTTTCCACCTGCTCCTCCCACCTCATTGTGGTAACCGTCTTCTTTGGGACCTTAATCACTGTGTATCTTACACCAACAGTGGATACTTGGAGAGCCCTGAACAAAGTGCTGTCTGTCTTCTACACTATCCTCACCCCAATGGTCAACGCCCTCATCTACAGCCTGAGAAACAGGGAGGTAATGAAGGCACTGGGCAGGGCTCTTAATCTGTGAGGGTCTTTCAGAAGGACTCAGGATGCTGGACATGTGTTTTAGAGACTTTCATACTGAGAAAAAATATCAGTTTAAAATTCACTTACGAAGACAATAAAAAGGTACAGTAAAAGTTTTGTTATCTGGCATCTTACAAGACAGCATGTTCCACTAACTGGCATGCCAGCTTGTAAGATAAAGTGAGCAGGGCGAGAGGCCAACCACGGAGATGTTCTGGCAGCCAGAGCATCTCCCTGGAGGACCCAGCCTCTGGTTGCCCAGCCTCCTGCCTCGCTTTTTTTAGCTTTGGGTTTTTTAGACCCCTGGGTCCTGCCACCATGGCTCAGAGTGCCCCACTCCCACTGCTGCTGCTAAGGGTAAGTTATGGGCCCTGGACAGGGGGGCTGGGGTCCCCCAGGGTGCCTGGGACCCTGGGTGGGGGGGGTGGGGCCCTGTGGAGGATAGGGGCTGTGGCCCCCCAGGGGGGAGCTGGGGCCCTGTGGGGGGCGGGCATTCCATGTGTTGTGTGGGTTGACTGCACCATGTGGGGGCCAGGGGACCCACTCCTCCTGAGCAGTCCCCCCACAAGGTCCCCCACACCCACCATCCCCCCAGCAATCGCCCCACACCTACCCACACACCAACCCACATCCCTCCACATAAACCCACACCCCTTCCCACCCCTTCCTGCAAACACCACATCCCCCCATCACACACCCTTCATGTATGAAGAAAACCAAAAGTACACATCAACACATATAGGTATTTAGAATTTATTTTATCATGATGATAGAGACACTGGTAGGCTTCCACATTGCTTTAACATTGTAAATATACCAATAAAGCATTGCCCAACTGATTGCGCTTTCTCTCTCTCTCTCTCTAGATGTGTGTGTGTGTGTGTGTGTGTGTGTGTGTGTAGAGTGGTCTTTTGTTTTAATTGTGGAAGAACATAAATTTGGGGGTATTTTTAAAAATGGATTTGGTATGCTGTTGCAGCAGTCCAGCTGGCACACGGGGTAGTGTCCCCAGGTACCAAGTCGCCGGGCCCCAGAAGCTCCTGTCTATTTGTATCCTTCAAGTATCATGGGCTCTAAGGCCCACCTGGCTAACTATTAGCCCCTACTGTGTGGGGCCAATGGATGAAAGATTCAACAGAATTCTTGGGACGCCGCCCACTGGTGCTCCACCTGGAGACATGCATGGACAAGTAAGAGGAAAACCGCCCTGCAGTTTCTGGGCACATTCCCGGCCACAGCCTCCTTTCTGGTCAAATACAGGGCCCACTTGGCCAAGGACAGGAGGAGGTTGACCAGGAGGTCCCGGGACTTGGTGGGTCCGTGGATGGGGTGACCGAAAAGAAAAATGTGGGGGGTGAAATTCAACCAGAACCTCAAGAGGAGGCTCTGGAGGTGGAGGTGGAGGGGCTGCAGCCTGGTGCACTCAAGGGTCATGTGCGCAGGGGCGTGTGCGCCAGGGTCTCCCTCTGCCCACAGAAGAGGCAGGAGACTGGGGTGTCTATGAAGCTCGCCACATACACGCCCATGGCGATGGCTCCATGGAGGAGCCTCCAACTGAGGTCCCCAGTGGCTCATGGGATGAGGGTGGAGTACAGACTCAGCCACTGGGGTGCCCCAGCCATGCCCTCGCCGAGCAGGTCCCGCCACTTGGTGTCTGAGTGGGACCCGAGGGCGGCATGATGGACAATGCAGCGCACGAGCATGTAGAGGTGATGGCAATGGACGATGGAAAAGTGGACCGGTCTGGTGTCCTCCAGCCAACTCAGATGGTGAAGCAGGGAGCGCCATGAAGCCAGGCAAGGCATCAGCCCCACGACAAATTCCGGTGGGCTGGAGGATATGGGGGGGCGGGGACTGCCACCGTACAGGACCTGGTCAATAAAGGCAAGGGCGTCGGGAGGTTGGGTAGATTTCACCTCCTGGACCAGACGGCAGGTTGCACATGTCATAGGTAGACCCATGCACCGGGCCAGTGCAGAGGGGTCCACCCACTCCTGCCTTTCATAGTCCAGGAAGTCTTCAATATGGGTGACACCAGTCAAGATCAACCTCTGTCGCAACCTGGTTGTGTTCTGCCATTGGCACCTCCAGCTGGGCATTCCAGAGGAGGGGCTCGACGAGCAGGTTGGCCCCCTGGGCAACTGTTGTGGGAGACCTGGAGGAGGAGACCAGCCTCCAGGCCTGAAGGAGGTCCTGGTAGAAATCTGGCAGCCCTCGCAGGTCCTGCAGGAAGAAGCCCCACAGGCTGAGGAGCTGCTAGTTGCATCGGAGCCCCCAGAAGTGGCAGAGGAAAGCCCGCCCCAGGTGGCCCCATGCTGCGTGGCTGCCAACACCATATAGCAGTCACTGCAGGTCCTGAAGGCAGAATGCCAAGACCTGGCTCCACAGGAATACCAGGCCCTGGCTGCCCTCCCACAAGGGGAGACTCAGGACCTCTGCAGCGACCCAGTGCTGTTCCAGCCAGAAAAACTCCAGTGCTCATCTCTGGAGTCCCGCCAGGACCTCAGGGGCACAGGCAGGGTGTGTAAGCGGTGCCAGAGCATGGACAGGACCAGCTGGTTCAGCACCAGCTCTCTCCCACACAGGGAGAGACATTGCAAGAGCCCTGCCTATGCCCGGAGCCGCTCCACCACCCATGCCTCCAGCTGATGCCAGTTCTCTGGTGGGGAGGGGTCAGTGCAGGACAGGTAGACCCCCAAGTAAAGCAGTGAGCCCACGCCCCAGCGGATCCCATGGAGCGTGGGTGGGGGTGATCCCACCTGCCACCTGTCACCCACCGCCAGGCTAAAGCTCTTGACCCAGTTGACCCGGGCAGAGGAGGCCACTGAGTACAATGCCTGGCAGGCCTCCACCCACACCAGGTCGCCTGAGTCCTGGACCATGAGGAGTACATCGTCAGCATACATTGACAGGACCAGCTGCACTACCGGATCCCAGTGCATCAACCCTGCCACCCGCTTCCGCAGGAGAACGAGGAAGGGCTCCAGGGCCAAGGCGTATAGCTGGCCTGACAGTGGGCAGCCTTGACGCACCCCTCTCCTGAATGGGATGGGCTCTGTCAGGGTCCAGTTGAGCTTGACCAAACAGTCTGCAGAGGCATACAGCACCTGGAGAGCCCGCATGAAGCAGGGCCCAAAGCCAAAGGGCCTCAGTGTGCCAAACGCCTGTCAAGCGCCTTCTCCTGCTCCAGGGATAGGAGGGCAAAAGACAGGCCCTCCTGGTGCACTAGCTCCAGCAGGTCCCAAACCAGGTACAGGTTGTCAAAGATGGAACATCTGGGCACCATGTATGTCTGGTCAGGATGGATCATGCCTGTCAGCATGGACCACAGGCGTAGCGAGATGGCTTTCACTACTACTTTGTAGTCCATGCAGAGGAGGGATACAGGACACCAATTCCTTAGGTCATGGGGATCTCCCTTCTTTTCAGCAGGAGGGTCAGCACAGCCCTCTGGCATGACAGGGGGAACTCCCCACTTCCCTTAAATTTGGCCCAGACTGCAGCAAGGTCCAGGCCGAGGATGTCCCAGAAAGCCCGGTAGAACTCCGAGGTCAGCCCGTCGATGCCCAGAGCCTTGTTGCCACGCATCAGGCAGAGGGTGGCCAAAAACTCAGCCACAGTGAGAGGACCTTTCAACTGGTCCTGATTACTGGCAGGCCTCAGCACTGGTTGGATTCAAGGAGAAGAGGTCTTCATAGAAGGCCTGAGTGCACTGGTGCATCTCGCCTGGATCTGTGAGGGGGGTGCCGTCACCCGCCAGAAGGCAGGTGATGTACTTCTTGGCCCCCCACTTCCTCTCCAGGGCATAGAAGAAGCAGGAGCTGTGGTCCATCTCCCGAAGAAGCTGGAAGCATGAGCGGACAAATGCACCGCGGGTGCGTTGGTCGTCCAGAGCACGAAGCTCTTCCCGCCTCTCCTGACACTCTCCACAGAGGGACGGGTTGGTTGAGACAGTGGCCAGGCACCTCTCCAGGTCTAGCACTTCCCGCTCAAGCTGCTTCTGGACCATCTCTCTCTGTTGGGTGTGCCCCCAAGTGTAGCCATGGCAAAAAAGCCGGATGCACACCTTCCCCACATCCCACCATCTCCGAGCCAAGGGGAAAACTGCCCGTTGCTCCCACCAAGCCAGCCAGAACTCCCGGAAAGCCTCCTTGAAGCCCACATCCTCCAGCAGGCTGGCATTAAAATGCCAGTAAGCCGACCCCAGATGCCCAGGCCCCAGCATGGCCTGGGCCCAGACAAGGTGGTGATCACTGAAAGGGGTCGGCCGGGATGCCAGAGGAATGGGCCCGGGCAAAGTGCGGCAAAGAGATATAAACCCAGTCTAACAGGGAGTGGAATGCCTGCTCCTCCCCCACCCTCACATAAGTGAAGGCAGGGGGCTCAGTGGGGTGACAGGCATGCCAGATGTCCAGCAGGGAGTAGTCAATCAGGATCTCCCTGAGGATGCCCATGGTGGCTGGTTCTGCTCTTTGCCTGACCGGTCTCATGCATCTAGGGTGACGTTAAAGTCCCTGCCAAGGACCAGGCACTCACGAGCGTTGAGGGTGCCGATGTATGTGACCACCTGGTGGAAGAAATCCACCACCTCTGGGTCTTTTACAGGGGTGTACACATTCAGAAAGTTCAGGACCAGCCCCCGCACCTGGACTCAGAGGTGCAGCAGGCGGCCTGGCACCACCTCAACATCCTGGTGGCTGAGAGGTGACTAAAAAAGACCCTGCTTCCCCACTACAGCCACCAATTTGGTTCATCAGCTGGAGTCATCAGAGTCTCCTGCAAGAATACCATGGGGTACCCCACTCCTGAAGGAAGGAGAGTATCCAGCACCTCTGGAGACCCTTCCTGCAGCCGTGGACATTGAGGGTCGCGATCTTAAATTATCTCATGGCCGGGGGTGGTGGGGGGTGGAGTAGACGGTTCAACAGGGGCCTCGTGCATCTCAACGCCAAGTATGGGGCCTGCTGGTTCATGTAGTGCCCTCCCATATGCATAGAGGGCATCTATGAAACTGCGGTCCCGCCTATAGATCCGGGCATTGCAGCTTTTGGGCCTCTTGCCTTCCCCCACCAGCACCCTCACAGTGGCGAGGATGCTGTCAAAATCTCCCCAGTGGTTCAGGGCTAGCTGCATCTTGCTGGCAGACCAGCAGGTGTAGTCACAGTCAAGAAATGCAAGTAGCTCATCCCTGGGGACCACTGAGACCAAGAGGTCAGCAGGCTACATGGAACCTGCTGGTTCTTGGGCATCCTTCTCCTGGCCCTGGAGCTCAGAGGGCTCTTCCAGCACCATCTGAACCCCCTGGTCCACTAAGACCCCAGACTCTAGTTGGGATTGAGAGAGCTCTGCAGCCCCCTGGGACAGGGGTGGGGGTATGGGTGGGTGTGGGGCTCCTTCACAAAATGGTGGGGTAGAGCTGGAGCCCTGGGGGGTCTGTGCAGGGTCCCTGATGAGATCAGCCCGTTGATTAGGGGAACCTATCGTGATCCCCTCTGGTACAGGACTATGGAGCAGGCTGCAGCTCAGGTTTTCCTGGGAGGGGGAGGGAAGAGACCCACCAGGCTCCAGGGTGGCTCTGGCGGCTGCCTCAGGGTCCTGGGAAAGGGGACTGCCTCCCTCAGAACTCACCGGGGTGAGCCCCAGGGCTTCTGTATCCCCTAGATCAGAGGGAGGAGGCTCTGCCACCAGGTCTTCCTTTGGGCATGCCTCAGCCTCAGCGCCCATGGTTTCAGGGGGACAGGCCTTTATCTGTGTCAGCAGAATGAAGGGCTTCCCCCATGGGCTCTTGTTCGGGACTATCCAGCAGCCCTGAAACCTCCTCTGTGGGGATCACCCGTTTGATCTTTCTTGGGGGTGGTGTGTTAGGCACAGATGGGGATGCCCCTGGAGGCTGGGCCACTCCTTCCCCCCATGTGGTGGTCTTGGGAGGGAGAGAAGAGTCCTCCGTGTCAAAGGGTTCCAGCTTTGCCTTCCTCTTGACTTTACACCCAGAAGGGACCTGCACCCATTCAGCCATGGGGTGGTCCTCAGGTGGACAGGCTCCAGCAAATGAAGGTGAGGGTTGGGGGGTGGGCCAGCCATAGTGGGGGTATATGGGTGGGCTCATAGTTGTGGCTGGGGTGCTGGGGGGACCTAAGGGGGGTGGGGCATTGGTGGTAGGGGCACCTCTTTTTCCAGTGGGACCCGCAGAAGCCCTCCCCACCTGGCCCAGGGGGCACTCATGATGCGAGTGCCCAGGGGCTTCTGGTGAAAGTGGAGGTGAAGGTGGGGGTGGGCTGCC
>NW_005843119.1:297327-309747 GCF_000455745.1 Alligator sinensis | reverse complement strand
ACGAGGCTCCTCCCCCAGAAGCTCCTGAGAGTGAGTAGTCCTGAGCTACCTGACAGGGCAGCTTTTTGTATGGATGGGGCCAGGACAGGGAAGCATTTTATACTGCTGGGGACAGCACAGGTGCTGGCCCTGGGCTCTAGCTCCCCCTGGCTGCAGGTCCAGGAGGAGCCAGGCAGGGTTATTTTGCCCTAAGTGGCACAATTTGCTCCACAACAAAGTGCACGTCCAAGCACGTGCGCTGAGGCAAAAACCCCCGGCTCAAATTTCCACTGCTTATATTTGAGCTGCTGCAAGTGCACATGAGCAATATAGAGCATCAAAATAGAGTGCTCCTCACTCCAAATGCCATTTTGGGCTGCAACATGCCATGTTTGGACAAGAACTATCAGAAAAAAGTGCCCAAAAATCTTCTCTATTGAAAATTTCCTCCCACGCAAAATGCTGCAGGGCCTGTCCTTTACATTTGCTGCTTCCTCAGGGAATCCATAGGCCTGAATAAGGAGCTTGGTTTCCCTATGTCAGGGGTAGGCAACATTTTTTTGGCCGGAGCGCCGAAAAAACCACAATGTCTACCTTGGAAGGTGCTGGAGTGCCGACATGCTGGGGCCCGGAGCAGCTGTTTGCATCCTCCCAGCTGCACCTGGCACATGGAGCCTGGTCTGTTTGCAGCAGGGCTTGCAGCCTCCCAGCTTCCTGCTGGGAGCAGCCTGGGCTCCGTGGCTGGCAGCAGCTGCTTAGAGCCCGGGCTGACAGTGGTGTGCCAAGCAAAATGGCCTTGCATGCCATGCTCAGCACGCGTGCCGGGGGCTGCTGACCCCTGCCCTATGTAGTGCATGGGGAGAGTTCAGTGCTTCAAGGTTGTCCCCACAATAGCCAGTATGCTGCACCTGGCAGAAGGTGAACCTTACAACCCCTACTCCTTCTCATCAACTCATGCACCACACTCTGATGAGGATTCACAACCCTAAATAAAACAAAGAAGAAAACATCACTTTGCCAGTATATCAATCCAGAATACAGCCACATCTGGGACACTGTGTGCAGTTCTCATCACCCCATCCCAGGAAGGGCAGGGTGGAACTAGAAATACAGAGGAGAGCTGTAAAGATGATCAGAGCCATGGTGCAGCTTCGACATTAGGAGAAACCAGAAAGGCTAGGGAGTTTCTGTTTGGAGAAAAAATGATTTATGAGGGATCCTAGCTGCCCTGTGCTATCATTTTAACTGAGATCTATACAAACAAGAATGGTGTGGAAAAAGTGGATAGAGAACTGTCAGTCACTATGTGACCAAGATGCCACTTAGCCCTTTTTGGCATTTTCCCAGATTTTAGTTTCTAATTTCACCTATGGCAAGTTGACTGGGTTTGTTCATAATTGCCCACAGAAAAAAGGAGGAGGACCCACCATTTTTTTCCAACAAAAGCCCAGTAGGTCAGGCTCTTCCCCACGGAACTGAAGACATGGATACGTTCTAGACATGTATTTTCCAGCATGGTACAAATCTCCATTGCCTTCCTCTGTAGCAGGGTAGGCATGGGCCTCTTCCTTGGAGCTCTCAACTGTACTTTTAACCCCCTAGCTCCTTTCAGCAGCAGAACGCTGACCATGCCCTCATCCCACTACTTTACCTGTAGCAAGATAAAGGGTCTTTTTTATTTTTGAAGCATTAGGTCTGGAGGTTGTGTGTTCAGAAAGTTAAAGCACTGGTTGCACAAACACTGTTCTTGAATAGCTTAGATTCAGTGATTCTACCTTGAGCAGGGCTTAGACTAGATGACTCCCTGGAGGTCCCTTCCAACCGTATTTTTCTATAATTCTATCATTCCACTTCTCAGCAAATTGCTCTAATCAGCAGGCCATGAGATAAAAATGGCTTTCAACATCCTTCAGCCCTCCTCCAGGAAGATGACCACAGGGCAGCCCAGAGGAAAATATATGTTGGTACATGAGGATAAAAAGACAAAAGAAGCATGGGGCAGTGACAGGGATACTGTCCTAGGTGCAAGTTGACTATGAGCTACAGCCCTAATTCCTTATGTCAATGAAGAAGAAGTAAAGGAGCAAAAAAGCCAATGAAGCCTCAATCCATGGCCCTCTCCTTTTAAGGGCTTCAAGGGGAGGGCAATGCCAGAATCATGGTGCAGTGACAGCGATACTGTCCTAGGTGCAAAGTGGCTATGAGCTATAGTCCTAGTCCCAGATGTCAATGAAGAAGAAATAAAGTTGCAGAAAAACCATTGAGGCACAGACCAGAACCTATGGCCCTCTCCGTTCAAGGGTCTTAAAGGGATGGCACAAGGGGCAATGCCAAGCTATAACAGATTCCAAGCCCTGGTACATGAGGTTAGAACAGACTCCAGTTTTGTTTTAATTTTTATGGTTGAAATGTGTTCTTGTTACAATAATGGGCCAGATCCCAGCTGGCATAAATTGGCTGAAGCTCAGTCCCACTCAAAGGAGCCAGGTCCCCTGCCATGTAAACCAGCAGAGCTCTGCTCATGCCATAGATAACTGCTGCTAAGGATGCAGGTTGCATGTCTAACAAAGCCGTATCTGGGGCTTTCTCCTTCTAATGAATCTCCCTGTTCAGTACTGTAACCACCAACAGGTGAGGCGGGAACCTGCTCTGTGCCATGTGGAGGCTGGATCCTACATAATAAATAGACATGCAGACTTGTCTACACCAGCGGGGGCCAAAGTTTTTGGCAGGCATGCCACAAAGTAGCCCCACACCCTGCCAAGTGCCGCTCTGATTCCTTTCCCCTGCCTTATCTGCCTCTCAGCTTTCTGCTCCCTGCCCTGTCTGCTGCTGTGCTTCCTGTGCCTTCCCCAATCAGCTTTGTGCCAGCCAGTCAGGCCACCCAAGCTGTAACTTGGCCACCTCTAGGCCACACCATGGCAGCACATCCCAGTACTGAGGGGCCGCAGCATGCCCCACCTACCTAGGTCCTCAAGATGCTTCATCCCCAGAGGTTTGCAGTAAGACTACTTCTGGCACATCCCCAGCCCTTTTTTCTGATGCTACTGTAGCTCCAGGGCTTGAGAACAGGTCCCAAGTGATGAGCCAAAACAGATTCACTGTGGTACTCAAAATCAAGTGGATTATACGTGTGCGAGGCACGGTTGTCCCCCTACCCCATATGCCAGGAGATATCAATACTGAGGTACAGACAAGCTCTTCAGCACCCTAGAATGGGATCCCAAGCACTCAGTGATGTGTCATTACACTCAGTGAAATGAGGGCCAGAAGATCCAGAGGGGGTACAGGGCACATCCCTTCCACCCCCACTACCCCTCTCTCCCACCCACCGCTGCTGAAGGCTGAAGCAGAGCTGTCTGCTGCACTGCCTGGGACACTGGCACTCTCACTTCCTCCTTCCCCCCACCACCCCTCCTTTGAAGAAGAGCTAGAATCTTGAAGCCAGAGGTTTCTCCTCCAGAAGCCAGGTCATGGTTGGGTGATGGGGGTCCTTCAGGAAGGAGACCAGACAAGCCTTTTTAGGGGAAGGCTGAAGGCAGAGCTTCCCTCGAAAGAGCAAGATCCAAGACACACTGCTAAGAATACCCAGCCTCCTCTCTACCCACATGGGAGTTCAATGAAGTCAGGATCCCAGAGCAGCTTAGACAGGAGATAGGTGCAGAGATGCTCCATGCTGTGAAGACTGAGGCTCTTTGGCACAGGCCCTGCAACAGGCTTTTAGGCACTTGAGGAGCTTTAAGGTCAAACCTGAGGTATTGATGGGTTTTAAGCAGCTCTGGGATTAGGGGGCATCTGAGTAGGCATTTCCAGGATGACAGCTTTGGACAGAGGCACCTCAGTGCTTTGTTCCCACAACAAGTGCCTCGGTCCTCCTTTAGACTAACTGCTTCTGTAGGTCAGAGGTTCCCAACTGCAGGGCTGTGGCCCAATACCAGTCCATGGCAGGCTGGCTGGTGGGTCATGGCATGAGCCCCTGGCTCAGACCGCCATCTGTCTGCCCAGGTGAGTGGCTTCTGGGGTTAAAGCTGTGTGACAGGGCAGTCCTGGCAGGGAGGCAGACGGCTCCGTGTACCCCATCCCATTCCCACCGGGCCACAGTATAAAAGAGATTGGGAACCATTGCTGTAGGTGACCAACTGTCCCATCATACTCTATAACTTGTTGGGGGGCCTAACTCCTTCCTGCACATGCAACTTGGTGCCAGGGCTCCCAAGTTATCCTGTGACTGCAGCCCTCAGCTTCCCCTGCTGCCTTCCTACTTTGCAGACACATTATAGACACCTTGCAGATGCCAGAAGGAGCAGCACCAACAATGAAGGTTGAGCACCTCCATCCCAGACTATCCCATAGCAGCTGGCATACATGCAGGCATGGGCCTGGGAGGCTGAAAATCCTTTCAGAGGAAAGAGCTAATCCCGATTTCCCACCTCCTTCCTGGGTGACTGTTGTAGTCCCTTGGATCCTGGATCAAAGGGCAACCCCACCTCTGGCCTCAGCATCATTAATCTGGCCCTGAATTTATTACCTTCCCTCATCCTTGAACGTTCAGGTATCTTGACCAAAGCCTATGACAACCTTCAAGACACCTGGAACCACATTTATCTGTGAAGAAATGGGCCACCAATTTAAACTCCCCCATCTCCAAACAAATTTGTATGAGGAATCTGCCTGCTGCATCAGAACCTGGAGTCAGTGGCCAAAGGGGTCCCGTCCAGCCCTGCGTCCTCGCTTTTCTTTGTTCTACCCATTCATTTGGGGCATTGGGCCATCAACTGCAGAGCTGAACTGAAGACGTACTTTTCAGTACGTGCAGCCCACATCTCATGTGAAATGAGGGATTCCCCTGGAGACAACAGCTTGGATTCCAATTAAGCAGAGTGTTTACAAATTTTGCATTACAAACATTACACTAATCCCCTGGTTTTTCATTTAAAGACCAGCAGCAGCAAAGCAAAGACTGTTGGAAATCCTGCCAACCGAGCCCCTGGTGCCTTGTTCATGGGAATCATGAGAGCAGATACACAATCAGTTTCCAGGGAATGACACAGTGAAATTCAAGGTAAAACCAACATTTCCATTTCAGGTAATTTTTCATAGTGTAGGAGATCTATGTTAACAAAGTCCTGGATATTGTTTTCTTACACCTTCCTGTCTCAATGCAGGATTTTTTTTCTGTTTCCCTGGATACACTGAATTAGGGAAAAGGAGATCTTCTAAAATTCTGATCAGGGGGAAAAAAGAGGCCTCTCTCTCTCTTCTCTCTGGTTGTCTCTCAAACTGGTTTAAATTAGTCTGGTAATTGCTATGTTTCTATATTAGCTGCCTAAAAAAATAATTAATGGAAAAACCAAAATATTTATATTTTCACTTACCAAATATCAAAAGAGCAATTTTTTATTCAACATTTTGGCAGCCATTTTTATCTACTTTTTGAGGGTTTTCTTTCTCCCCTTTCACATTTTGCCACTGCAGAAAGCATTGACAGAATCTGAGGAAGGAGAAGAGAGAGGACAAAACACAAATCAAACATGGAAATTATTGATTAGCTGTCAAAACAGAAATTTTCCAAAAAACATGAAAATTAGGTTATTTTTTTCAGAAAGCTCACTTTACCAAGCTCTTTAATATTAAGACATATGAAGCATTTATTTTTTCTGTTATTTTCTCTGTTGCTTTTTAATATCTTAGTCAAGCATCTGCCCAAACTAGAAAAAAACAGAGTAAAACACTTATCAGAGTAAAAAACTTATCAGCAGAGTTAGTCAGAAAAGGTAATCCTATGGTTCCTTCTAGAAACGGACTATCCAAAAATTCTCCAAATGTTTAAAATGTAAAGGGTTATCAGCTTCTTACACTAATTTCCAAAATGACTAGCTACCACTCAGTGGAGCTGCATCCTCTGCAAGAGAGAATCCTTCTTAGCCTGGCCCATTGTTTTCGAACACTATTTACCTTCAAAGACTTGCAATATGTACCTTTGCAAATACTGCCTCAGATAACTTCGTTTTGTTACAATGCTCAACACCAAATGTCTCAGCTTTACAATCTATTGAAACCTATCAGTTTCTGTTGGGTTCAACTGTAACTGGCAAAACTCAGAAACAACCAAAAAACTCAGTAATAAAAAAGGAAATAGTTCTGGAACTATCTGTGCACCGAGACATAGATCAATATATTGCTTGTCAAAACAGTTTCAAAGAATATACTTAGAAGAAGCAGTGTCTTTACACAGGTTATGAACTTAACTAATCAAGTCCGTAAATCCATAGCAACAACGCACTTCTCTCCAGTCCTTGTTGTGCTGCTACATGCACTGGTTTGAACCCAATGTAATTCCATTCATTCCAGTGGAGTCTTGTTTCCTGGTTCCCACCCAAGGAATCCAGAGAAGAATCAGCCTCCTTAACTGTAAAGTAGCAAATAATGACTTTTATAAAGCTAAGTGAGAGATGCTTGAGACCGATTGACTCCAGTTACAGTGCACCTGAATAAACCAGGGCTCCATTGGCATCCCCCAACCCCAATGCTTAAGACAACTGGTAAGACAGCCTTGTGGGGGTTATGTGGATGTAAAGCACAGGAAAGGAAGGGACTCCTGGACAATCAAGGCAGAATCCTGCAAATGCAAGGAGTCCCTCAAGACCTGCACCTGTAGCTATCAGGTAAAACACCAGTTACAGCCTGTAACATGCCAGAGGCAAAAGCAGAGGAGGGGAGGGCAGTGCCAACGCCCTGACACTGCAACAGAGAAGTAGTATCTAATGTAGGCTCAGCAGATCCTAAGGAAAAGACCATGCCCTGTGCTGCAAAGAAAGGTAGTTTCCCATCAATTATGATGTTCTATGGAAATCAAAGCATTTCACAACGCCGTTTCTACATCATTTTTTAATGGGGAAAATTTAGAACTTTTCTTGAATTGAGGGTGTTGCCACCTCTCAATCCTTGGGAAATTTTTGCTTTCTTAATGTTATTCTGATTATTTCCATTTGGACTTCTACAATATATTCATGGGATTCACTATATATTGTTTTGACAATACATTACATTTACTATTTCTATGACACAGGAATACAAAAGCCCACAATTTAAATGACTTCATAGAGCCAACTCTTTAGGACAGCACAGAAACACGTTTCAAGAGACTTTTCATTTCACATGAAATCTTGAAAAATTGACTTTCCATTCTAATGAAGGGAGAAAGACCTGAAAATATAGGAAGTTTAGAGCGCTCACGTGCTGTAGAGATTCAGTGATACTGCAGCTGAATGCTGGCATAGTGCACAGGCATGAGTACTACCCTGCTTCTTAATATTTGTGCTATGATGACTTATTTTAGGTCCACCACATGGCAAACACAGAATGGAGAAATCAAACCATCACCACAGAATTCATCCTCCTTGGATTTGGCAATTTACCGAAAGAGAACATTCCACTCTTCCTGCTGTTTCTCCTGATCTACATTGTGACCATGGCCGGGAACCTCCTCATCATCGTGCTGGTTGTGGCTGATCACCACCTGCACACCCCTATGTACTTCTTCCTGGGGAACTTGTCCTGTCTGGAGACCTGCTACAGCTCTGCCATCCTGCCTAAGATGCTTTCAGGTCTCCTTAACAATAACAAAACCATTTCTTTCTTTGGCTGCTTACTTCAGTATTACACCTTTGGGAGCTTACTCTGTACTGAGTGCATCCTCTTGTCAGTCATGTCCTATGACCGGTACTTAGCAATATGTGACCCCCTGCATTATGCAAATGCAATGAACCCCAGGATCTGTGCTAAACTAGCTTCAAGTTCTTGGATAACCAGCCTCCTGGTCCTCACCATAACAGTAAGCCTAATGTCAACATTGACTTTCTGTGGCCTCAGTGAATTTGACCATTTCTTCTGTGATTTGGCACTCCTACTAAAACTCTCCTGTACAGACACCCACCTGGTCCGAGTGGCAATTTTTGCCTTTAGTTCCTTAGTGACATTTCCCCCATTTCTACTGACTATTGTATCATATGCTTGTATCATTGCCACCATCTTGAGAATCCCATCTACCACTGGGAGGCAAAAGACATTTTCCACCTGCTCCTCCCACCTCATTGTGGTAACCGTCTTCTTTGGGACCCTAATCGCTGTGTATCTCACACCAACAGTGGATACTTGGAAAGCCCTGAACAAAGTGCTGTCTGTCTTCTACACTGTCCTCACACCAATGGTCAACCCTCTCATCTACAGCCTGAGAAACAGGGAGGTAATGAAGGCACTGGGCAGGGCTCTTAGTCAATGGAGAATTTTCAGAAGAACTCAGGATGCTGCAGGTGCGTTTCAGAGACTTTCATGCTGAGAAATAATGATCACTTTAGGACTCACTGATGAAGATAATAAAAAGGTAGTTTCTTTCATCATTTATAACAATTCCTCACTTTCCTTTCTATTAATTAAAAGGCATGAAAAGGTAAGGGTAAAACTTACTGCAGTGCCAACTGGTTTGTATAATTAATAATATTGATGTTATAACAGTGCCCATGAATTACAACTGGGATGGGGGCTCTTTTACACTAAGCAGCAAGCACATCCAGTGAGACATGGTCACACTTTTCTCAAAGATCTTGGCATCAACATGGACAAGACAATCGGTGCTTTATCATCAGAGGAACCAGAACCAAGGTATGCAGTGCCCTATCAGTTGAATTTCCCTCCCTCCCTTTGTATTATTCCCTTCTCATAGCTGAAGCTCACTGACCGTTCCCTCATGGATACCTTTCTTTCAAAATGCAGATTAAAGAATTCAAGTGGGAAGGGTCAACTTTGTGATATTCTTGCAGATGTTTTTCTAAGCAACATGGAGAGTGTCAAAACAAAGGGCACGTCACTCCAAATGCCTTTTTTTGATGAAATGTGCCATTATTTGAAGAAAACAATATCCTAGAAAATAATTGCCCCAAATCTTCTCTATTGAAAATTTCCTCGCATGGGAAATCCCACAGGGTCTGTCCTTGACATTCCTCCCTGCCTCAGGGAATGCATAGGCCTGAATACAGAGCTTGGTTCCCCTAAGCAGAGCATGGGGAGTGTTTGCTGCTTGAAAGTAGTGCCCACAATAACAAGTATGCTGTGCCTTCCTCTGTAGCCCCTGTCTCTGGGCTTCACTTGCACCCCACAGTTGTTCTTCTCTGTCAATCCCCTTTTTGTGGGCTCCCCCCAGCCTCACAGTAGGTCTTCAGTGCTGAGACCCTTGCTCTGGGCTCACCCAGACCCACAGCCTGCGTTCCTATGAACCTCCTGCCGCCCCTTAGTTTCTACCAAACCTCCAGGCATCTTTAAGTGCTACGTTTGGGAGCTGCAGCCATGCTGCTGAGGCAATGTCCTCTCAACAGACTCCAGATCTTACTGATAGGCTTCTCTCAGGGACTGGGCTTATACCTGCTCAAAGCCGAGCCCTTCTTCTGGGGCAGATGACTCCCTCCCAAGTCAGGTGAGTCCTTCTACCTGGCATAGCCTCACCTGCTGGCTCCCTGGGTCACTGACTCCCCATTTAGCCCCAGCCAACAACTGCCAGCATCTCCACAGGCTGCCTGGCCTCTTACAGTGGCTGGCAGCCCAAGACCCCTGCCAGTGTGGAACAGTGCAGCACCCGGCTCCTGTGTCTCAGGATGTGGGGGCAAGGGTGCTCAATGATGTATGGGTGCTAAATCTCCTCCTCCGCTTAAAGGGATTCACACCCACATCTCCCACACACTAAGTGAGTGCTCTAATGAATATACTGTCATATAAAGGGAAGCAGCACTCCCTTCTCCGCCCCAACTTCTGATGTGTTTTAAAAGAAATAATCTCTCTACTTAATTCATAGACTTCGTAGACATTAGGGGCTGAAAGGGACCTTGCGATATCATTGAGTCCAGGACCCCTGCCACAATCAGGAAGTCTGCCGGGGTCAAATGATCCCAGCAAGTTAAACATCCAATCGCCTTTTGGATGAGTCCAAAGTAGGTGATTGCACCACCTCTGGGGGGAGTCTTCTATTTCTAGCTATGATTTATATGAAAAGAGTAATCCCTGCTTGCATTGTGCCTTAGTGTCCCCCTTCAGGCCTGTGGGTGGATCCCAAGTAGGGCGTGCTCCTTCCGGGTAACCCTAAATCAGGTGTCTAAGATCCAGAGGGGGACATTTTGAGACAACCCCCATTCTCAGGGTTTCCTAGTGGCTAGCTCTAGTCCTCTGTATGCTCTGTGTACTTGCTGTTTGTGATTCAGGTTGGGGTGCCTGATTCTCCATGACCTCCACAGGTAGCTTTGCCACCTAAGAGGGTTCTGGCTTCCATCTTGAGTGCCAGACACCTACACACTAGACTTTGCAGTCCTCAACACTGTGGTGCCAGAGTCCATCTTCTGTCTACCCTGTACCTTCATCAGTTCCCTCCTGAAAATCCCATTCCTTAACAGCAGTGACAGATTGCTGTATGTCTAATGTGGGGTGTGGCAGGGCACTGTGTGTACCTGCCGCTTTTAGAGTTTGGAGCCAGCAGCAGGACAGCCCACAGGTGTGTGTGAGAGTGATGAGGTGGTCATATGATGGCAAGAGGGCCCTGGGATTGGAGGACGGGGCTGAGCAGCATTCATTTTAGATCCGGGCCCTCAGGGCTGAGCCAGCAGTCTGCTGCTGGCAGCCAAAAGAATAACACCTGCCTGGAGCTGCTGCTCACAACACCATGGAACATGCTTGGAGGTATATGGGCAGGGGCTTTGGAGGAGGCCCCAGGTCCTGGGTATAACCAAAAGCTGCACCCTGCTGAAGCAGGATGGTCTGGTGGGGCTACCCATGTCAGGTTCAGCCCAAGAAACGCCAAGCCAGTCACTTCCCCAGTGAAAGGTGGATAAGGGCATCTTCGAGACACAGGAGTTGGGTAGATATGGGTAGGAAGAGCCCAGAACAGAGTTGCTATGCGCAGGGAGCCTGAGATGAGTTAGGACGGGTGGGCAGCCCAGGGTTGAGTAGAGACTGAGAGGGCAGAGGCTCAAATGATAGAGAACTCCAGCGAGGGGGCAGCAGAGCTGTGAGGAAGAGAAGGCAAGCCTGAGTTCAACCTGTCTGGATGGACCCTCAAACTGGTCAGTGCTGGGATCGGGACCCAGGGGATCAAAATGGCCAGGGGCCCGCCGTGAGAGACACCCAGATCCAGGGGCATGCAGTCCAACTAGCTTGTGGAGGCAGGGCCAGAGCCTGCATGACCAAAAATCCCAGAGAGGGGACCCCAGCTGAGATGGTGAAGGGCACAGGATAGCTTGGCTGCCTGGGATGCCGTCTGCAAGGCATGTGACATGGTAAGGGAAAGTCAGAGCTGTGTGTAATGCCCTTGGCATCAGGGCAAGTAAATGGGCAGCCTGACTGACATCTTAATTATTACCATCAAAGCCTGGAAGGAAGGGAAGGCAGGCAGTTAGCCCAGAAACAAGCAGACAGGCCAATGACTCACCAGCCCCAGGAAGCCCCCCTGTTACATGAGGATATAGATACATATACATATACACACATGTATGTATGTGTTTTCCTCAGAGATGTTCAGCTGGGATGAGCAGAGATATATCCAAATGCAGGCAACATGTGAGTGGGAAAGGGTAGGGATAATAGGAAGAGGGAAAGAAAGAGGGCGAGTCAGGGGCAGATTGTGAAAGCGGATGAGTACAAGGGAATTGAAGATGGGAGTAACTGTACAATGGAGGCATCAGAGCTAGGAGAAGGAAACTTGCATACAACTTTGGTGAACAAGAAGTGTGTGCTGCTGACCACCCAGGTGAGACAGCTGCTCATGAACACACAGGGGTCCCGTGCTGGCATTTTGATTTTCATGAGGGAAAAATTGGTGTGGTAAGATGCTCTAAAGAATATAAGATGCTCACTCAGGACCAGATAAACATGGGCCAGGGACTTCTGTCAGGGTCTGGCTTGAGCTAGAATCCTTCTGAGCAATGGGGAGCTGCCAGGTGCCCAATGCCACACGATACCTAATATGTCCTTCCCTAATCTCTGGCCACTCTCCAAACCCATCTAGCCTTCTGTTCGTAGTCACAGCCTGCTCCATAGTCTGGTGTCCTGCCATACTGAGCTGCTCTGTGCGTTCCTTGCTATATTCATTTTTATTGCCAGCTTGGGTGCACTGAGACTAAATACCTGAGATAAACCCTGAAGAATAGGAGGATTAAACCCCTAGATGACAAAGTAAGGGCACTGGTCAAATCCGCAGTGTGCAGACTGAAGTGTTACATGAAGATGTTCCTAGCATTGGGCAGAAATTGCACGTGCTTTCTTCCACAGTTTTGACCCTTCATGATGGTGAAAACTCCTGATATCCCAGCAGTGTCCCATTATAAGCTAATGTTGGCTTGTGCCTTTTAGGCAGTTATCTAGCCACCTTATTATAAGTTTATCAAACCTATGTTTCTCCGATAT
>NW_005843119.1:251280-297317 GCF_000455745.1 Alligator sinensis | reverse complement strand
CTTTATGAAAAGCCTTATTAAATCCAAGTAGACTATGTCCACTGTATTCCCTTCATCCACACAGTCTAATAAAGAGATCAGCCTGGTTTGGCCAGTCATGCTGGTAGACTGAAATCAGGTTTTTCTCCTCCAGATGCTTGCCTATTTATTTCTTTATAATTTACTCCCCATGACACTTATAACACGTGCCCCTGGTCTTGTACATTCTCATTCTCACTCCATGGCCTTGTGATAAGAACACTGGAGTGAGAAGTAGGAGATGCAGGTTCACACCCTTGTGGGATGAGAGTTGGTGAGGAAACAGCTCCCATTCCCTGGGAAGTGCTCAAAGCATTAGACTGTTAAGCAGGGTTTTCAACCATTTTAGACTCAAGGCACCCTCCGTAATTTTTCTGATTTCAGTGGCACCCCATTTAAAAAAATAATTTCACTTGTTTCTTCACTATGGAAAGATAATAGAGAAATTCTTCACTATCAAAATTCAGAAAAACCACACAGAGTCAGCAAGTTCCTGAAACTATGGATTCCTATTTCAGATCTCTGTTTTTTCTTGTAAATGCTGTTTAGGTATTTGCACACCTCACAGTACTAATATTGAGCATCGCCTTTAAATGAATCTTACAGCACCCCGTATGTTGCAGAACTCTAGTTGAGAATCAATGACCATCAAAGTGGGCATATCCTTCATTTTTCTTAGGGGAGTTATGTGCATGTGCAGCCCATCTGTCCACTGTCCAAGAATCCCAAGCCTTCACATCAGCACCACCATCTTCAACATGCATTTACTTCCATGAGAGTATGGCCCCTGCCTGCGCCTCTGCCTTCCACAAGAAGGATTGATGACAACACCACTTGTGCTCAAAGCTGCTTACTCTTCCTGCCAGGAGCCTTGTGTCCTGATCTGATCTCAGTGTCATTTCTGGCAGTATAGCTGGTGCTCATATGCACAAATAATAGTGAGTCTGTCCCCTGAAGTGCATGAAACCTCAGAATCAGGTTGGTTAGAAACTGGCATGGCATGGCTGTCCCCCTGCCAGATATGCCAGGAGATACCAACACTGAGGTACAACAGACAAGCTCTTCAGCACCGTAGAATGGGATTCCAAACACTCAGTGATGTTAATCTGAGTGTCAGTCCTGAACACGAACCACCTCAGACTGTTACAGAGTCAGGGAACTGTTGAGTAGGATCCTTTGTGAGGCAAATCTGAAGAGAAATGAAGGGCAGAAGAGCTGGTGTCAAGGACAGGTCCAGAATGGGAACGGGGCACATTCCTTCCATCCCCACTGCCCCTCTTTCCCCATCCACCACTGCTGCTGAAAGCTGAAGCAGAGCTGTCCGTTCTTCTGCTTGGGACACTGGCACACTCATCCCCTCCTTTCCCCAGCAACCCTCATTTGAAGAGGAACCAGGATGTTGAAGCCACAAGTTAGTGCTCCAGACACCAGGCCAGGACTGGGTGGTGGGGGTCCTGCAGAATGGAGACCAGACAAGCCTTTTTGGGGGAAGACTGCAGGCAGGGCTCCCCCTTAAAGAGCAGGATACCAAACACACCCCTGCTAAGAATACCCAGCCTCCTCTCTACCCATTTGGGACTTCAGTGGAGTGTTGATCCCAAAGCAGCTTAGATAGCAGATAGGTACAGAGATGCTCCATGCTTTGAAAATTAAGGTCCTTCATCACATGCCCCACAACAGGCTTTTAGACACTTGAGGGGTTTTAAGGTCAAACCTGAGGCACTGATGGGGTTTAAGCAACTCTGGGATTAGGGGCCATCTGATTCTCCAAGCTATGAAGACTGAAGCCCTTTGGCACAGACCCTGCAGCAGGTGTTTAGGCACTCGAGGAGCTTTAAGGTCAAACCTGAGGCACTGATGGGGTTTAGTGGGAACCTGAATAGCCATTTCCGGGATGGCAGCTTTGGAAGGATGCAACTCAGCAGTCCGTGTTTCCCACAAGTGCCTCAGTCCTCTTTCAGACTAACTGCCTAACTCTCACTGTAGGTGACCAACTCTCCCATCATGCTGTATAACTTGTTAGGGTGCCTAACTCCTTCCTGCCCCCTCCAGGTGCACCCAAGGCATCCTGTGACTGCAGTCCTCAGCTTGCCCTGATGCCTTCCTTCCATGGGCCCTTTGTCAAAATGCAACTTTGTATGTACAAGCTCTAATAAAAGATTGATTTCTGGGGTGCAGGGCTCCTGGCAGTGACCAGGGCCATCTGGCCCCATTTTAGCTTCCACTAGCTGCCCCCTCTCCTAAACCAAATCCTGATGTTCTCGCCCTGTACTCTTCAGGCAGGGCTTTGAAAAGGGCATAGTTAGGGAGAAAATAAGATTAACTTCTCATAACTGTGGCAGGGAGCTGTCCCAGGGCCAGTCACAATATCAGCCTGCCCACCTCTCTAGGGCAGTCCATCCTGATTTGCCCGCCATGCCTCCATGTATCGGAACCAAAAATGGAAAAATGCAGGAGACTGCCACCCATTTAATGCCCTGACGCCAAAGGGCATAATACAGGGCTCTGACATTCCCTTTACCGTGTCCCATGCCCCGCAGATGGCATCCAAAAATCATTCCCCCGGCTCTCTAACTGGGCCGCACTTGGCCTCTGGCCCAAAGTTGACCGCAGGTCTCCATAGACATGCCTTGTCGCCATGCCCCCTTACTGAGGCCTCTATTCATGCCCGCTTGCTGGGGCCTCTACCCTCCCACACTCTCTGAGCTCCTTGCCTCTAATTAGGCTCCTAGCCCCTCACCCTCTGCCTCCTCACTGGGGCTTCTGGGCCTTGCACCCCGTGGGCCTCAGTTGTCTGTTGATGTGCCTGGACCCCTAACTTGGCCCACGGCCCACTCAGGCCTCAGGCATCTGTTGACGTACTGGGACCACACACTTACCCCTGCACTAGGTCTCATTCTCTCAGGCTTTGAGCCTTGGGCCCTGCTGGCACCTGGGCTGTTCCAAAAGCCTGGTGCTCCCATAGCCTTTCTCCTCCACAGGATCATGCACAAGGCAATGGGGGCTAAGGCTTTCGGGCACTCCATACTCACCTTTCACTAGGGAGGCAACAGGTGTAGCATTTCCTAGGGACTGCCCTGCCACAAGAAGCCCCACCACACCATCCTCCCCAGAAGGGTGTAGTTTTACGTCTTTCCCCAGGACCACCACAGGCCAACCTGCCCTGGTCTTTCTTGCACCACCTCTGGGGGGAGTTTGTTCTGTTTCTAGATATGATTTATATCCGAAGACGATTTATATCCAATCTGTCTTGATTAACATCAAGGTGAACTCATAGACAATGAAACCCAGAAGAATTGCCTGCAGAGGCAAGCCAAACAATACTTGCCAACATGACTGCTAAGTTTATTATGGCTACAGTGCTACTTAATTTAGCCGTATTAGGTGCCCCTAACATATACCTAGATCTGCTACAAAAGGTATCAATAGCCCTAAATGTCTCAGATTGCTGGGTGTGTGGTCTTAGTCCTAGGGCTCAAAGCGAAGGATTTCTTATGATGCCTCGCCCCTTGAGTTTAGAAAATTTAACTGTGCGGTGGGCAGACCCAAACAATGCTACCTGAACTGATGCAAGGTACCTTCAGGTGATACCTTTACAGGGAGAAATGTGTTGGGTACGCAACTACTCCCAACAACAAAAATTATTCAGTGGGAAATAGTAGTTGTAAACATTATGATACGGGAAAAGGAGTGTGGATGAACAATCATACTAAAGAGAGAACATGGTGCAAAAGTTTTAATGGATGGTATAACCCATATAATCAGACTAGCGGAACTGGCACGGGGGGATGAAGTTTTCCCCCACAACACCCCTCCCCCCTCTGCCCCCCCTCCCTCGGTCAATGAGGTAATTGATGGCAAGAAAGCTGTGCAACCCAAAATTGACTAAAGCAGTCAGAAAACTCACCAGCTTAGGTGTTAATTAGAATGGCCTCACAGCTCCGGCAGCTAATGAGGCAATTAGCAGGGAGAAAGCAACTATGTAACTCTGATACCAATTAAGTTAGCACCTGGAAGTTAACCGTCTGTGTGGTCTGTAGTGAGTTTGCCCCTCAGAGATAAACCCTGAACACCTTTTCCTTTCAATCAAAGTCATGGCAGGGGGTTCTGAGGCAAACCAGGAAAGACACAGCCACCCCCCTATAAGGGGCTTTGGAGAAGGAAGAGGCCCCAGGTCCTGGGTATGACCAAAAACTGCTCCCTGCTGGGGCAGGATGGTCTGGTGGGGCTACCCATGGTGGGGTAATCCTGAGAAATGCCAGGCCAGTCACTTCCCCAGTGAATGGCAGGTAGGGGTGTCTTAAAACCCCAGCTCCCACAGTCGAGACCGTGGAGCAGGGTAGATATGGGCAGGGAGTCCAGAACTGAGTTGATGGGTAGGAAGAGCCCAGAACAGAGTTGCTATGCGCAGGGAGCCTGAGATGAGTTAGGACGGGTGGGCAGCCCAGGGTTGAGTAGAGACTGAGAGGGCAGAGGCTCAAATGATAGAGAACTCCAGCGAGGGGGCAGCAGAGCTGTGAGGAAGAGAAGGCAAGCCTGAGTTCAACCTGTCCGGATGGACCCTCAAACTGGTCAATGCTGGGACCGGGACCCAGGAGATCGAATGGGCCAGGGGCCCGCCCTGAGGGACACCCAGATCCAGGGGCATGCAGTCCAACTGGCTTGTAAAGGCAGGGCCACAGCTTGTGTGGCCAAAGGTCCCAGAGAGGGGATGACAGCTGGGAGGGGGAAGGGTACAGGAGAGCTTGGCTGCCTGGGATGCCATCTGCGAGGCATGTGACGTGGTAAGGAAAAGTCAGAGCTGTGTGTAATGCTCTTGGCATCAGGGCAAGTAAATGGGCAGCCTGACTGACATCTTAAGTATTATCATCAAGGCGTGGAAGGAAAGGAAGGCAGGCAGTTAGTAGGGCTGTGCGAGTCGGTAGCAATCTAATCTGGCTTCGGATCCGGCCGCTTTGGATGGCCACAATCCGATCCAGAGTTCTGGACCGTGTTTTCGCCTCAATCCGGCCATAGGGTACAATGGGGAATCAATGGAAGATCTATAACTTTGGGGTTTTTTTCTATGATTTGGATGAAACTCACAGGGATGGTAGCCTCTGCTAAGAGCATGAAGCCTGCTGTCATGACCCAATGATTGTGTGTGTGCTTCGGCACTGCAGAATTATTTCCCGCCACATGGAGCTTTCTTTGCACGGTGCAATTCTCAGCTGCAGAGAGAAAATCCCGGTGCAAAGGAGTTCCTGCCACCCGTATGTAAATTTGTTTCCCACCACTGGCTGTTTCTAAATTATTCCCACGTGGCAGCTAGCGATTGGCTTGCTAGCCGTATAAGAGGTTTGAGCAGTTTCCGCCCAAGCCGGAGATCTCCGAGAATCTCGGGAGAACCCTGAGAACCCCGATTCCGAGAATTCCAGGAGAAATCCAAGAGAATTCCGAAGAGGAGTTCTGGACCGTGTTTTCGCCTCAATCCGGCCGTAGGGTACAATGGGGAATCAATGGAAGATCTATAACTTTGGGGGGGTTTTCTATGATTTGGATGAAACTCACAGGGATGGTAGCCTCTGCTAAGAGCATGAAGCCTGCTGTCATGACCCAATGATTGTGTGTGCACTTCGGCACTGCAGAATTATTTCCCGCCACATGGAGCTTTCTTTGCACGGTGCACATAAATCTCGGACTGTAAATCTCGGACCGACTGATGGTCTGATCAGCTACCAAGAATCTCTCCCCGTCGCTGAATGCTATCCCTCGACGTATCCTTACCCTGCGCGCTCGTCAAGAGTATCCAGAGCTCTGTCGTGTTTGTTTTGCGGAGCCTAGCAAACTCCTCTCGTGCTTCGGTGGAGCCTAGCAAACTCCACATGTGTTTGTCTGTAACTGCAACTCAAGGAAGTTTTTCTGCCTGCACTGCGACCACCTACGGTGTAAGTAAAGTTTTATTTGTTCAACCGCTACAAGTCCGTGCCTAATTCTAGTCCGTCGTGCAAAAGTACCCGCCCAACCGTTGTGGGCTCCCGGCCACAGCCCGCCGCGCGCCCCCGAAAGCCTCGGACCACTCCCGGCCCGCACACCTGCCAAGTTTCAAGATCAGTGCAGGAGTTGGAGGGGAACTGCACCCCAAGCTGCTGAAAGGCAAAATTCGTGACACAAATGACCCTGTGTGTGTTAAGGCACAGCGGGCTGGAAACTGCAGGGGTGGTGGTTCTTACCAAGGCCACAATGCCTGCCAGCTGTGTGTGTCCTAGAGCAGGCCTGAGTGAGTGCTGGGCCCTGCCAGGCTGCGAAGCCTGCCAGCTGTATGCATCTTGCTGGGCGAGTCTGTCGTTTGGGGCCCTGCACCCCAAGCTGACAGGCAAAACCTGTGATGTGGGTGGGTGACACTGTGCATTAAGGTGCACCCTGCCTGGTGCCAAGGCCTCTGCACAACACGGCAGTGTGCCCCACTGAGGTCTCCTCCTCCCCTACAGCCTCACGCCCAGACCTCCACTTTACGTAACAACAGGTACAATAACTTAGCTAGCTCAACACCAGTAGCATCGGCAGCGGCATCAAAGGTACCCCACACGGAACTGTCACAGAGCCTGTCATTTTATAAAGGAATCAAAAGCAACAAGTAAAGGTGTTGTGTTGTGTTATGTTGTGTTAGACATATGATTCATGGTGTGTGATGGCTTATTTTGTGTTTTTATGTCTGTGTGTGTATTATGAAAAAAAGAAGTACTTAAAAAAAAATGTATCCTTGGAAGCTTTAGGGTTGAAAACCCCTTTGTTAGGTTGAAGAAGTACCTGTAGTTGGTCATGGATGGAAGGAATAGTAAAGAAGCCAGAGGCTGGCCTGGCCCGCAGTGCAGGCAAGAAAGCCAGTCGGTGAAAATGGAAATGGAGGGACAGGCTGGGGTGGGGGGTGTGGGGGAAAGGGGGATGTAGCAGCGCAGGTAAAAGTGCAGAGGTGCCTGGGGTGTCAGATGTCCGGCAGGTCGCAGTGTGCCAGAACTCCACTGTGTATATTGAGTCCATCAGTTTCTGTACCTACTACCTAGGAGGCTGATGAAGTACAGTTCATAGGCCCAGCTTCTTTACTATTCCTTCCATCCAGGACCAACTGCAGGTACTTACTCAGCCTGACAAAGGGAGCCACACAACTGCACTGTGACCAGCAAGTGTCAGGCCTGTCAAAGACGTGACAGGTCTGGGCATTCCCCAGCCAGGACTTTGTGTATGCGTGCGTTAGCTGGAGATTATTGCGCCTCCTCCCTGCCTTTCACCAGGGGATCGTTGGCCATGCCATTTACGGGGCTGCCACACAGCCAGCAGTCCCACCAGGCCTCCCTACCTTGGCAGGGTGCAGTTTTAATGGTCATGCCCAGGACCTGGGGCCTTCTTCTTCCCCATAGCCCCAATCCCATACCTCCAAGTTCATCCTGGCAGGGGAATGAGCTCAGCAGGGACAAGTTATTCCCCAGCTGGCTGGTGATGCAGTTAGTACTCCCTCCAGCTGAGAGCAGGGCATTACTTGGCTTTTCAAAACCTCCAAAAAGGAAATTGGTACAGATGGAGTGAAGGAGGGTGGCACTCAGTCCATCTGCAGGTGGAGCTTGGGGAACCCCAGCAGCAGGAGGTTCACCTTTAGGAACACCAGCTGCTCCACCAATGTAGGATCCAAGCAGGTGCAGTGGGGTGTCACAACATCCCCACAGCATAAAAGCCATACCCATGGCCCACATTGGCAGTGGCTGGCGTGGAGGAGACTGGCTGGTGCTGGTGCTGGTGCTGGCTCCAGTGCTGGTGCTGTCAGTGCTGGCACGGGAAAGTGGATCCCCCTCTTCCACATCCCCTCGCCTCTGCACTTCGGCCTCCCTGACTTTGTTCACTAGCACCTGCGTCCAGTGATCAAGGATTTGGGGGCTGCCAGTGCACATGCTTCCCTTCACCCTTGGGTCGCACATGCCCGCCATCATGTGGACTGTACTGGACCACAAGGGATCCGGCCATCTCCTGATGATCTCCTTTAGCCGCCTCACCAGTGCCTGCACGTCTGGTGACAGTGGCCCAGCCAGGAACACTGATCCCCTGGAACTTCTCCATTTGGTTCTCCAGTTCCCTCACTAGGGGGATCACCTGGCTGAGGAGGGCATCGCCAGGGTTAAGGGTCTCGGTGGCCTTGAGGAAGAGCTTGAGGACCAGCAAGATCTGGGAGATGGTATACCACTCAGTTCTGTTCAGGGGGGAGCTGATCTCTATCTCCCCAAGCAAGGCCATCTCATGGATGGCCTTCTGTTGCTCCACCAGCCTCTCAAGCATCAGGTATGTGGAGTTCCACCGAGTCTCCACATCCTGTATGATTCTGTGCTGCGGGATGCTGAGCTCTGCCTGTTTCTCCCCCAGCATCTTGCCCCCTTGATGCTGCGGCGGAAGTAGCCTGCCACCTTCCTGCATTTCAAAATCAGCTGGCTTGCACCAGTACTGGTGGCGGTTCCGTCACTGGCAGCCCTGTCCCCCTCCAAGGTATCCCTCACTATTAGGTGCAGTCTGTGTGCCACACAGCGGATGCCAACAAAGTTGGCATCACGGACAGCCTTCACCATATTGGCCCCGCTGTTGGTGACCATGAACCCGCGGGTGAGCTTGGCCTGCCCAATGAGCCACCCCTGCACCATGCGGTTCATGGCCCCCATGATCTCCCTTGCTGTGTGGGACTCGTCCAGCACCTCAGCTTGCAGTAGAGCCCACTGATGGCCTGACTGATTGCACCAGTGCCCCGTGAGGGAGAGGTAAGCATGATTGCCATCCTAGCTGCTCCAGATGTCGGAGGTGAAGTGCAAGGCTACCTGCGGCCCTGCCTTGCACAGCTCCTCCCTCAAGTACTCCCTGCATGCCTGATATAGGGAAGGTACCACCACCCTGATAAAGGTGGTGCATGTGGGCACTTTGTAAAATGGGGCCAGAAGTGCTACAAACCACCTGAACCCTGGTCGCTCAACTAGAGAGAAGGACTGGCTATCCAGAGCAAGCATCTCCCCAGTGCTCTGGGTGATCTTGCACGTCTTGGAAATGCGCCCCCCTTTTCTGTCCACCTTTCCCCCACTGGTCCAGGGTGGCCTGCCTCTGCTTTGGGGGTAAAGGGGCTTTGGAGCGAGCGTGGGACTTCCCTTTTGGCACACTCGCACTGGTGCCAGGCTTAGCAGCAGGAAGAAGGGCAAGGGGGTGGTGCCTCCTCAAATGCAGCAGCATGGCCATGGTGGAGAAGTGTCTCAAGTCCTTGCCACGGCTCATGTGCCTTCAGCAGTGCTGGCAGATGGCAAACCGGGGATCATCTGCCACCTCAAAATGATCCCACACTACACTACTCCCCGCTTCTGGGTTGAGGGCGAGGATCCTGCCTTTTCCCCCTTCTCAGCAGGCTGAGGCTGAACAGCAGGAGGAGCTGCCTCAGCTGAGCCACTTGCCTCCACAACCTCAGCCTCCTCTGAGGTGCTGCTTTCTGGAGGAGACCTGGGTCTAGGTGTTGAGCACTAACTCTGATTCCCCCTCAGTCCCCAGAATTGCCTGAGCCAGCACGCTCAGCATCCCTGATTCAGCTCCAGTTCCGCCTCTGGCAGTGGGAGGTCCCGTGCTCCCACTGCCTGGCTTCCACTGGCAGCACTGATGTCACGGCTGCTCGGGAATAGAATGCGTCCGTGTTTGGGACAGGGGGAGCTTGCAGTGCTAGCTCTCCCCATACCCCCTCTCCCCCCTCTGCCAGAAGACCTGGCACCTGCCTTTCCAGCATGCCTCATATTGATCTTTCCTGTGCTATCTGGTGTTGTGCTGTGAATTAAATTATTTGCATGTCTATTCCTGTGTCTTCTGTCTGGCTCTCACGACATTGTCTATCTGGTCTTCCGCTGTGAATGAAATTATTTGCGTGTGTTCCTGTGTCTCAATATATTATGTGTGTCTTGCTCTTCTGTAAATATCTGTCTGTTTTCTTCCGCTGTGATTTTTTTTTTTCTATATTCTGGGTCTCTGCGTGCGTGCGTGCGTGCGTGCGTGCGTGCGTGTGCGTGTGTGCAAGCAAGCAATCTGTGCCTCCCTGCACAGTGATAGATAACACTGGCTGGGAAAACACAACTGTCTTTTGCAAAGTTTTCAAAACAAGTTCCCAAAAAAATAATTCAAAGAAATAAATTGAATTGTAGTACTACTAATAATTGAATTGAATAGCTAAGCTAAGTTAAGCTAAATCCTAACCACTCCTTTATAACACGAAAAAGCAGCAGGCAGGTCTCAGTCGCAGCATTTCTCTCTCACACACCTACTGACAGGGAACGAGCTGCAAAAGGCACAGAAGGGCTGGAAACAGGGGCTTTTATACTTTTTTTTAGTCCCACCCCACAGACACTGCCATTGGAAAGGTAGCCAGGGAGAAATCCTTCTCACTGGCTACCTACAGACGTCAGTCTTCTCCCCCTGCTCCCCCTTCCTCTTCTAATTCCCTCAAAATGGCCGAAGTGGCTCCAGAGTATCCAAAGAGGGTCTGAAGCACTTTGGATGCCTCGAACCCGCTCTGGACACCATTGCTTGTATCCCGCTTCAACCCGGAAGTGTTGCTTCAGACCCTGGATCATCCGAAGCAGGTCTGGATCAGAAGCAGGATCCGAAGCCTCGAACAGCCCTAGTGGTTAGCCCAGAAACAGGCAAACAGGCCAATGACTCACCAGCCCCAGGAAGGCCCCTGTTACATGAGGATATAGATACATATACATATACACACACGTATATATGTATTTTCCTCAGAGATGTTCAGCTGGGATAAGCAGAGATATACCCAGATGCAGGCAATGTGTGAGTGGGAAAGGATAGGGATAATAGGAAGAGGAAAAGAAAGAAGAAGGTGAATCAGGGGAGGATTGTGAAAGCGGATGAGTACAAGGGAATTGAAGATGGGAGTAACTGTACAATGGAGGCATCAGAGCTAGGAGAAGGAAACTTGCATACAACTTTGGTGAACAAGAAGTGTGTGCTGCTGACCACCCAGGTGAGACAGCTGCTCATGAACACACAGGGGTCCCGTGCTGGCATTTTGATTTTCATGAGGGAAAAATTGGTGGGGTGAGATGCATCCAGGCTGCCTCACAGAAGGTGACAGAGGAGCTAGCTGGTGTCTACTGTGAGCTAGTACCACTGTTAGAAGACCTGGTCACTCAGAACCAGGTAAACATGGGCCAGGGACTGCTGTCAGGTCCTGGCTTGAGCTAGAATCCTTCTGAACAATGGGGAGCTCCCAGGTAGGGCTGTGCGAAACGGAAGCATTCCATTTCAACCAGCATTTCAACGTTTCAATGAAACAGTGTTCCATTTTAAGTTTTGTTTCGAGTTGAAACAGCTGTTCCATTCCACGTTTTGCCGTTTCAACCATGTTTCGACAGTTCGCCCATAGGATATATCGGGGAAGGTTGAAACGGCCTATACCTTTGTCATTTACATCCTGATTTAAGTGAAACATACAGGAATGGTAGCCCCTTCCGAGGGCATGGAGCATGCCAAGTTTCAAGAAGATAAGTGCAGGGGGTTCAAAGAAATTGCACCCCATATTCTTGAGAGAGAAACTCATGTCATGTGTACGTGGGGTCAAAACTGTAGGTGTGCTAGCCCCTGCTGAGGCCACGAAGCCTGCCAAGTTTCAAGGAGATAGGTGCAGGGTTTGGGGAAACTGTACCTCAAGCTGCAGACAATCAAAACTTGTGACATGGGTGACACTTTGTGTTAAGGTGCAGCAGGGTGAAAGCTGCAGGCATGCTGCTGAGGCCACAAAGCCTGCCAGCTGTCAAGGAGATAGGTGCAGGGATTCTGGGTTCTGGGTTCCTGCACCCCTGGCCACAGGCAGGCAAAACTCCTGTCATGGGTGCTTGTGCTGTGTCTGTCTTGGGGCAGAGGCAGGAGAAACCACTGCAGGCCTGGCTGCTAGGCCCTGTTGCGGCCCCAGAGCCTGTCAGCTGTTAAGGAGATAGGTGCAGGGGGGTTCTTGGGCCCTGCACACCTAGCTGCTGACAGGCAAAAGTCATGACATGGGTGCTTGTGCTACCTAGTTGCAGTGTTATGCAATCAATTTTAATTCACTCAGGGACCAGCTCAATACACAGTAGCTAGGGAGGTTAATGAGTTAATGAGCAAGGATTAACACTCACAAAACCACAGACTAAGGAGAGGAAAGAATCAATACACAGCCTGGAATTGCTTCTGCCCCAAGACAGAGACAGTCAGTTGCACAAGCGCCCATGTCACGAGTTTTGCCTGTCAGCAGCTAGAGGTGCAGGGCCCCAAAACCCACCTGCACCTATCTCCTTGACAGCTGTCAGACTTCATAGCCTCAGCAGGGGCTAGCATGCCTGCAGTTTTCACCCTGCTGCACCGTAACACACACAGTGTCACCCATGTCATGAGTTTTGCTTGTCCGCAGCTTGAGGTACAGTTTCCCCCAAACCCCCACACCTATCTCCTTGAAACTTGGCAGGCTGTGTGGCCTCTGCAGGGGTTAGCATGCCTGCAGTTTTATCCCTGCTGTGGCTTAACACATAACATAACATGAGTTTTGCTCTCAAGAATTTGGGGTGCTGTTTCCCCCAAACCCCTGCACCTATCTCCTTCAAACTTGGCAGATTTGTGGCCTCCACAGGGACTACCACCCCTGCAGTTTTGACCCCACTGTGGCTTAACACATACACGTGACACACGTTTTTCTTTCAAAGCATTGGGGTGCACTGTCTCCAAACCCCCTGCACCTATCTCCTTGAAACACAGCAGACATCATGCCCTCAGAAGGGGCTACCATTACAGCAAGTTTCATCCAAATCAAGCCAGAAATGACAAAGTTATAGGCTGTTTTGTCCTTCCCTATTATAGCCTATGGGCAAAACGTCGAAACAGCGTTGAAACAGTGAAATGTTTCAACCTGCCTTGTTTTGTTTCAGGGCTGTTTCAACTATATCTGTTCTGTTCCAATTCTGCTGTTTCTACCTTGAAACAGATTGAAATAGTGTCAGAACAAAACTGGTGGCAAAATTTTGCACAGCCCTACTCCCAGGTGCCCAATGCCACACGATGCAGAATATGTCCTTGCCTAATCTCTGGCCACTCCCCAAACCCATCTAGCCTTTTGCTTGGAGTCCCACCCTGCTCCATGCTCTGGTGCCCTATCATACCAAGCTGCCCTGTGCGTTCCTTGCTATATTCAATCTTATTGCCAGCTTGGGTGCACTGAGACTAAATACCTGAAATAAACCCTGGAGAATGGGAGGATTAATCCCCTAGACAACAAAGTAAGGGCACTGGTAAAATCCACAATGTCCAGACTGAAGTGTTATGTGAAGATGTTCCTAGGACTGGTCAGACATTGCACATGCTTTATTCCACAGTTTTGACCATTTACAGACCTACCATTGGGACACCTACTTCATCGTGGTGAAAACTCCTGGCATCCCAGCACTGTCCCATTATAAGCTAATGTTGCCTTGTGCCTGTTACACAGTTATCTAGCCACCCTATTGTAAGTTTATCAAACCCATGTTTCTCCAATATGCTTCAGAGAAGGTCATGTGGGAGGACTTTATCAAAAGCCTTATTCAATCCAAGTACACTATGCCCACTGTATTCCCTTCATCCACCCAGCTGGATTACTTTGTTTAAGAAAGAGATCAGCCTGGTCTGGCCAGTCATGCTGGTAGACTGAAATCAGGTTTTTCTCCTCCAGATGCTAGCCTATTTATTTCTTTATAATTTACTCCCCGTGACATTTATGACACGCATGCCCCTGGTCTTGTACATTCTCATTCCATGGCCTTGTGATAAAAAACACTAAACTGAGAAATAGGAGATGCAGGTTCACACCCTTGTGGGATGAGAGATGGCAAGAAAGCAGAGCTCCCGTTCCCTGGGAAGTGCCCAAAGCATTAGACTGAGCAGGATTTTCATCCAGCAATAGTGACTCTGTCCTCTGAAGTGCATGAAACCTAGCACAGTTTGGCATGAGCTGGAAATCCTAAACTTTCTGGATTTATAACTTCTGAATCTGAACAAAGCAGGGAAAAGTTACTGTTATGATAAGCTAGTCTTATTTTCTCTCTAACTAGGCCCTTTTTAAAGCTCTGCCTGATGAGAACAGGATGAGAAAATCAGGATGTGGTTATAGGGGGGGTAGCTAGTGGAAGCTGAGATCAGGCAAGATAGACCTGGTCACTGACTGGAGCTCTGCACTCGAGAAATCGAGCTTTTACTTAAGCTTGTATGTATGAAGGTGGATTTTTTTCCAAAGAGCCTGAGGCAGGAAGGCAGCTGGGTGAGCTGAGGGCTGCAGTCACAGGATGACTTGGGAGCCTGGGCACCAAGTAGCATTTGCAGGAAGGAGGTAGAAGCCTTGCCAAGTTACACAGTATGATGGGAGAGTTGGTCACCTACAGTGGCAGTGAAGGAGTCAGTCCATAAGAGGACTGAGGCACTTGCTGTGGGAACACAGGATCACTGAGGTGCATCTGTTCAAAGCTGTAATCTTGGAAATACCTACTCAGATACCTGCTAAACCCCATCAGCACCTCAGGTTTCACTTGAAAGCCGCTCAAGTGCCTAAACGCCTACTGCAGGGCCTGTGCCAAAGGGCCTCAGTCTTGAAAGCATGGAGCATGTCTGCACCTATCTCCTGTCTAAGCTGCTCTGGGCACCTTACTACATTGAAGTCCCATGTGGGTAGAGAGGAGGCTGGGTATTTTTAGAAGACGTGTGTCCTGGATCTTCCTCTTTTCAAGGAAGCTCTGCCTATAGCCTTCCCCCAAAAAGGCTTCTCTGGTCCCCATTCTTCAGGACCCCCTTCACATGGCTTCTCAAAGACAAACCTCTAGCTTCAACATTGTGGCTCTTCTTCAAACGAAGGGTGGTTGGGGGAAGGAGAGGACGAGTGGCAGTGTCCCAAGCAGCACAGCAGACAGCTCTGCTTCAGCCTTCAGCAGCAGTGGTGGGTCATGGAGAGGGCAGTGGGGGCAGAGGGGATGTGCCACTGAACATGGAGGGGAAAGAGCAGGGAATTTTTGCCTGACTTGGGGACTTCAGTTCCCCAGAGGCTGCCCCTCTGGCATGGCCTGAAAGTAGCGTGTGACTGCACCCCTGTACCCACCCTGGGTGTGTCGCTGACACCAGCTTTTCTGAACTTCCTTTCTCCTCAGATTCCCCTCCCAAAGGATCCTGTCCAAACATTTCCTGACTTTGTTACTGTCTGAGCTGTTTAGTGTTCATGATAGGCTCTCAAATGCACATTGCTGAGTGTTTGGGATCCCATTCTAGGGCACTGAAGAGCTTGTCTGTACCTCAATGTTGATATCTCCCTGCATATTGGGCAGAAGGATCACCCTGCTGTGCCCCTGCCTAGCAGACCTGATGCTGAGCACATCAGTGAGCCTCTTTCAGCCCCTCAGTATTTGGATGCACTACCATGGTGCAGCCCAGGGGTGTCGAAGGCACAGCTCCTGTGGCCTGAGTGGCATGGGCAGCCTTTGTGTGCCCATGGGGAGGACAAAGGCAGTACAACGAGAGACTGAGCAGGGAGCAGAAAGCAGAGGAGTGGATAAGGCAGGGAACGGGAATGAGTGTCACTCAGGAGGGCATGGGGCTGCTTTGTGGCATGTCTGAGAAAAAGTTGTCCACTACTGGTGTAGATAAGCCAGTCCCTAACCTTGGAAGACTTCAAGAGGTGACTGGACAGACACCTTGCTAGGATCATTTGATCTCAGCAGTATACCTGCCCAGAGCAGGGGCGGTGGACTCAATAATCTTTTAAGGTCCCTTGCAGCCCTTTATTTCTATGCTTCTATGATCTCTATATTTTTTATGTAGGATCCAGCCTCTTCATGGCACAGGGTTACAGTACTGAAGAGGGACATTCATTAGCAGGGGAAAGTTCCACACTAAGATGCGGCTTTTAAGGAGTGCAACTTGCATCTTTATCAGAAGTAATCTATGGCATGAGCAGAGCTCTGCTGGTTTACATGACTGGGGACCTGACTTCTTTGATTAAGATTAAACTTATCCAATATATGACAGCTGGGATCTGGCCATTTGCCAGTCCACACCACCCCAAGCCCACAAAGGTGTAAAACTGAAGGAAGCAGCCATAGAGCGTCTTGGGGAGGATGGTGGAGCTGTAGCAGGTCTCCAGGCAGGAAAACTTCCCCAGGAAGAAGTACATAGGGGTGTGTAGGTGGTGATCAGCCACAGCCAGCATGATGAGGAGGAAGTTCCCGGCTATGGTCACAATGTAGATCAGGAGAAACGGCAGGAAGAGGGGAACGAGGAGTTCTGGTAGATTCCCAAATCCAAGGAGGATGAATTCTGTGATGATAGTTTGATTTCCCAGATATCTGGTGTCTCTAGAAAAGCCCAGTAGGAGATGACTGCTGTATGGTGAGGTCCAGGGTGGACCCCTGCTGCAGAAGAAGGTCAGCTGCTTACAAACTGATCCCTTGAATCTCGACTGCTCAATGTAACGGGGCCAGGGCCGACAGGCCAAAGGGCAAGTAAGCCTATTGCAGGGGCCAGGCCAGGCATGCGGAGAGGTACTGGCACCCTGACTGGGCCAGACATGGGACTAGGGCCCTAAAAATTCCCCTCGATATGGGGGATCCAGTGCCAAAAGAGGATAGGAGGTCAGCCAGCAAGCAGGCTGATATGAAGGAAACTGAAGCTCAAACTCCTGCTGGGAGGTATGGTACAAGGGGCCAGAGAGAAATGGGGCCAGTGACTAAGGGTAGGTGATGAGATGGAGGCTGCAGCAGAGTGCCCAGGAGTGAGTAGCCCAGGGAGAACATCCCGGAGCCAGTGAGGGGAGGAAAGACCAGGGCAGGTTGGCCTGTGGTGGTCCTGGGGAAAGACCTAAAACTATACCCTTCTGGGGAGGATGGTGTGGTGGGGCTTCTTGTGGCAGGGCAATCCCCAGGAAATGCTACACCTGTTGCCTCCCTAGTGAAAGGTGAGTATGGAGTGCCCGAAAGCCTTAGCCCCCATTGCCTTGTGCATGATCCTGTGGAGGAGAAAGGCTATGGGAGCACCAGGCTTTTGGAACAGCCCAGGTGCCAGCAGGGCCCAAGGCTCAAAGCCTGAGAGAATGAGACCTAGTGCAGGGGTAAGTGTGTGGTCCCAGTACGTCAACAGATGCCTGAGGCCTGAGTGGGCCGTGGGCCAAGTTAGGGGTCCAGGCACATCAACAGACAACTGAGGCCCACGGGGTGCAAGGCCCAGAAGCCCCAGTGAGGAGGCAGAGGGTGAGGGGCTAGGAGCCTAATTAGAGGCAAGGAGCTCAGAGAGTGTGGGAGGGTAGAGGCCCCAGCAAGCAGGCATGAATAGAGGCTTCAGTAAGGGGGAATGGCGACAAGGCATGTCTATGGAGACCTGAGGTGAACTTTGGGCCAGAGGCCGAGAGCAGCCCCGTTAGAGAGCTGGGGGAGTGATTTTTGGATGGCATGTGTGGGGCACGGGACACAGTAAAGGGAATGTCAGAGCCCTGTATTACGCCTTTGGCATCAGGGCATTAAATGGGTGGCAGCCTCCTGCATTTTTCCATTTTTGGTTCCGATACATTAAGGCATGGTGGGAAAATCAGGATGGACTGCCCTAGAGAGGTGGGCAGGCTGATATTGTGACTGGCCCTGGGACAGCTCCCTGCCACAGTTATGAGAAGCGAATCTTATTTTCTCCCTAACTTGGCCCTTTTCAAAGCCCTGCCTGAAAAGTACAAGGCGAGAACATCAGGATTTGGTTTAGGAGAGGGGGCAGCTAATGGAAGCTAAGATGGGGCTAGATGGCCCTGGTCACTGCCAGGAGCCCTGCACCCCAGAAATCAATCTTTTATTAAAGCTTGTACATACAAAGGTGCATTTTTACAAAGGTCCCATGGAAGGAAGGCTAAGGTGCTCTGGGATCCTTTCATAATTTCATAGTTATAGTTGGTAGAGTTGGAAGGAACCTGAGCAGATCATCAAGTCCGACCCCCTGTCATGAACAGGAAAGGATGCTGGAGTCGAACAACCCCAGCTAGGTGATTGTCTAGCCTCCTTTTGAAGATCCCCAGCGTAGGAGCGAGCACCACTTCCCTTGCAAGTTCATTCCAGATCTGAGCTGCCCTGACAGTGAAGTAGCACCTCCTGATATCTAGCCTGAATCTACTCCCCGTCAACTTATGGCCACTATTCCTAGCTACTCTCGGTAGTGCTCAGGGGAACAGGGACTGTCCCATTGCCTGCTGGTCTCCCTTAGCCAGTTTATAGAAAGCCACCAGATCCCCTCTCAACCTTGTTTCATGGAGACTGAACAGGCTCAGGTCCCGTAGCCTCTCCTCGTAGGGCCTGCCTTGCTGGCCCCTGATCATGCGAGCAGCACTCCTCTGGACCCTCTCAATGCTGTCCACATCCCTCCTGAAGTGCGGTGCCCAGAACTGGATGCAGTACTCCAATTGTGTCCTGACCAGTGTCGCATAAAAGGGGAGGATCACCTCCTTGGACCTGCTTGTGATGCATCTGTGGATACATGACAAAGTGTGGTTAGCCTTCCTGACTGCGTCCCCACATTGATGGCCCATGTTCCTCTTGGAGTCAATAATGACTCCAAGATCCTTTTCTGCCTTTGTACTGATGAGAAGGGAGTTCCCCAGCCTGTAGGTATACTGCTGGTTCTTCCTCCCCAGGTGCAATACCTTGCACTTGTCCATATTGAAACCCATCCTGTTCTCATCCACCCACCCTTGTAACCTGTCCAGATCCAATTGCAGCCTGTCCCTCTCCTCTAGCGTGCCCACTTCTCCCCACATCTTAATGTCATCCACGAATTTGAACAAGGTGCTTTTCACCCCCTTGTCCAAGTTGCTGATGAAGATGTTGAACAGTGCAGGCCTGAGGACCGAACCCTGGGGGACCCCACTGCCCACATCCCTACAGGTCAAAAATGACCCATCCACCACCACTCTCTGGGTGCAGCCCTCCAGCCAATTGGTGACCCATCTGACTGTGTAGTCAGAGACACCACAATCGCCTAACTTTTTAATGACAATGAGGTGAGAGACTGTGTCAAAAGCCTTCCTAAAGTCCAGAAAGACTACATCCACCGCGACACCTGCATCTCAGCATTTTGTGACCAGGTTGTAGAAGGCCACCAGGTTGGTCTGACAGGACCTGCCTCTAATGAACCCATGTTGGTTGCCCCTAAGCATACACTCCCCTGCTGGTCCTTCACAGATGTGCACCTGGATAATTTTCTCAAAGAGCTTCCCCAGGACCGAGGTAGGACTAACAGGCCTATAATTTCCTGGGTCTTTCTTCCTCCCTTTTTTGAAAATGGGGACCTCAATGGCCCTTTTCTAGTCCTCTGGCACCTCACCAGAGCACTATGAGTGCTCGTAAAGCCGTGCCAAGGGTCCTGCAATGACCTCTGCTAATTCCTTCAGCACTCTCAGGGGGAGATCATCAGGATCTGCTGATTTAAACACATCCAGTCCCTCCAGAAGTTCCCTGACTAGGGCCTGGCTGCGCCTCCCCTGGGACCGTCAGGGATCCCGGTGTGGGGGATGACCTGGCCCCTGCTCAGAAAAATGGAGGGAAAGAAATTGTTAAAGAAATTAGCTTTGTCATCTGGTGCGACCACCAGATTTCCTAGCATGTCCTGCAGAAGCCCCACGTTACCTGGTACCTTCTTTTTACCCCCTATGTATTTAAAAAAGGACTTCTTGTTATCCTTGATCTGGGTTGCTAGTCCCAGTTCTATCTCTGCCTTAGCCTTCCTAACAGCCCCCCTACAATCTCGAGCCAAGGAGGTATAGTCCTCCCTGGTGATGGCCCCTCCCTTCCGTTGGGTATACGCCTCCTTTTTAGCTTTGCGACATTCCTAGATGCTTTTAGTGAGCCATGGGGGCTTTTGCGCCCTCTTGCCCCCTTTGATCCATGTTGGGATTGTCACCCTTTGGGCTTGGAGGATCATCTCCTTAAGGAACGACCACTCTTCTTGGACTCCCGGCTCCCCTCCCCTCCAGGACCTCAAAGTCTCCCCAACTAGTCTCCTTACCTCATTGAAATCTACCCTCCTGAAGTCCAGGGCTGCTGCCTTGCTGCAGGCCTTGGACACCCTGCGCTGGATGGTGAATTCCAGTAAGCGATGATCGCTATCACCCAGGTGGTCGAGTACCCGCAGCCCCCTCACTAGGTCGTCGCCTGTGCCCAGGACCAGGACCTTACTCCATTATTCTATTACCCCTTACTCCATTGGATCCTTACTCCATTGATGTCCCAAGTGGGAAGAGAGGAGGCTGGGTATTCTTAGCAGAGGTGTGTTTCGTATCCTGCTCTTTCATGGGGAGCCCCCAAAGGCTTGTCTGGTCTCCATCCTGCAGGACCCCCATCACCCAGTCCTGGCCTGGTGTCTGGAGTACTAACTTGTGGCTTCAACATCCTGGTTCTTCTTCAAATGAGGGTTGCTGGGGAAAGGAAGGGATGAGAGTGCCGGTGTCCCAAGCAGAAGAGCGGACAGCTCTGCTTCAGCTTTCAGCAGCAGCGGTGGGTGGGAGAAGAGGGGCAGTGGGGGTGGAAGGGATGTGCCCCATTCCCTCTAGGGACCTGTCCTTGATAGCAGCTCTTCTGCCATTCATTTTTCTCCAGATTTGCCTCACAAAGGATCCAGCCCACCAGTTCCCTGACTCTGTAACAGCCTGAGGTGGTTTGTGTTCAGGACTGACACTCAGATTAACATCACTGAGTGTTTGGGATCCCATTCTACAGTGCTGAAGAGCTTGTATGTACCTCAGTGTTGGTATCTCCTGGCATATCTGGCAGGGGGACAGCCATGCTGTGCCAGTTTCTAACCAACCTGATTCTGAGGTATCATGCACTTCAGGGGACAGAATCACTGTTGTCTGTCCATGTGAGCACCAGCTATACTGCCAGAAATGACACTGAGATCAGATCAGGACACAAGGCTCCTGACAAGAAGATTAAGGAGCTTGGAGCACAAGTGGTGTTGTCATCAATCCTTCTTGTGGAAGGCAGGGGCTCAGGCAGGGGCCATACTCTCATGGAAGTAAATGCATGTTGAAGATGGTGGTGCTGATGTGAAGGCTCTGGATTCTTGGACAATGGACAGATGGACTGCACATGCACACAACTCCCCTAAGAAAAATCAAGGACCTGTCCACTTTCACACTCAGTTACTCTCAACTAGGGTCCTGCAGTATGCTGGGTGCTGTAAGAGTCATTTAAGGGTGATGCTCAATATTACAACTGTGAGGTGTGCAAACACATAAACATGATCTACAAGAAAAAACAGAGATTTCAAATACGAATCCATAGTTTCAGAAACTTGCTGACCCTGTGTGGTTTTTCTAAGTTTTGCAAGTGAAGAATTTCTCTTTTATCTTTCCATTGAAAAGAAACAAGTGAAATTATTTTTTTAAATGGGGTGCCACTAAAATCAGAAAATTTAAAGAGGGAGCCTTGAGTCTAAAATGGTTGAAATACCCTTGTTCAACCATATAATGGTTGGGACACTTCCCAGGGAATGGAAGCTCTGCTTTCTCAGCATTTCTCATCCTACAGGGGTGTGAACTTGCATCTCCTGCTTGTCAGTACAATGTTTTTATCACAGGGCCCCAGGGTGACAATGTACAAGACCAGGAGTACATGTGTCCTAAGTGTCATGAGGAGAAAATTATAAAGATGTCATTTGGCAACCATCTGGAGGAGAAAAAGATTATTTCAGTCATCCAGCATGACTGGCCAAACCTGGCTTATCTCTTTCTTAGACAAATTTTCCAGCTGAGTGGATGAAGGGCAGACAGTCCACACAACATACTTGGATTTGGTAAGGCTTTTGACAAGGCTCCACATTACCTTCTCTGAAGCATATTGGAGAAATGTGGGTTTGATAAACATACAAGGTGGTGAGATAACTGCGTAATAGGCACAAGCTATAATTAATTTAAAATAGGTCAGTGCTGGGATGGCAGGAGTTTTCATCGCAATGAAGTCAGTGTGCCAACAGTAGATCCGTGAATAGTCAAAAACTTTGTGATAAAGCGTGTGCAATTCCTGGCCAGTCCTAAGAATGACTTCACATAACACTTCAGTCAGGACACTGTGGTTTCAAACAGTGCCTTTATCTTGTTGACTAGGGGTCTAATCCTCCCATTCCCCAGGGTTTATCTCAGGTATTTAGTCCCAAGGCACCCAGCCTGGAAAGAAGATGGAAAACAGCAAGGAACGCACAAGGCAGCTAAGTATGGTAGGGCACCAGACTGAGAAGCAGGGTGGGACTCCAACCAGAGAGCTAGATGGGGCCACAAGAGTAGTCAGAGTGTAGGCATGGACATATTCTGCATGCTGCGGTGTTGGCCATTGGTAACCTGGCAACTCCCCATTGTTCAGGCAGATTCTAGCCCAAGCCGGGCCCCGACAGCAGCCCCCAGCCCATGTGTACGTGGGCCTGAATGAGCAGGTCTTTATACAGTGGTACCAGATCCCAGTAGACACCGGCCAGCACCTCTGTGACCTTCTGTGAGGCAGCCTGGGTACATCTTACCCCACCATTTTTTCCCTGTCAGTATCCCCAAGATCAGCACTGCTCTTGCCTTTCTGACCTTGGGCTCCTTCCAGAGGGTCAACTATTCCTTGGCCTGTATGGTCCTGGGCCAATTCCTGGACATCATTATCCCACACACCCCGGACTGTCTTGGCCTTCCTGTGGAATACATTCCAGTCCCTGCTCTGCTTCCTATTTAATTACGGATGCCAAAAGCCGCAGCACCAACAGTGGAGGTTGAGCACCTCCATCCCAGACTATCCCATAGCAGCTGGCATATGTGCAGGCATGGGCCTGGGATGCTGCAAATCCTTGCAGAGGAACAAGCTAATCCTGAGTTCCCACCTCGTTCCTGGGCAACTGCTCTAGTCCCTGGGATCTTGAATCAAAGGGTGACCCCACCTCTAGCCTCAGCATCATTAATCTGCCTATATTTACTACTTGCCCTCAGCCTCAAATGTTCAGGTAACTTGACCAAAGCCTGTGAAAACTTTCATGACAACTGGAGCCACATTGATCTTTGAAGAAATGGGCCACCAATTTAAACACCCCCAGCTCCAAACAAGCTTTTATAAGGCATCTGCCTGCAAGATCAGGAGCCTGGAATCTGTGGCCAAAGGGGTCCCATCCAGCCCTGCGTCCTCACACTTGTTTGTCCTACCGACTCATTTGTAGCATTGCTCCATCAACTGTAGAGCTGAACTGAAGAGCTGAAACTTTCCAATTAAGCACAGTGTTTACAAAGTTTGCATGACAAACATTACACAAATCCCCTGGTCTTTCATTTAAAGACCAGCAGCAGCAAAGCAAAGGCTGTTGGACACCCTGCCAACTGAGCCCCTGGTGCCTTGTTCACAGGAAGCCTGAGAGCAGATACAGAATCAGTTTTCAGGGAATGACACAGTGAAGTTCAAGGTAAAACCAACATTTCCATTTCAGGTAATTTTTCATAGTGTAGGAGATCTATGTTAACAAAGTCCTGGATATTGTTTTCTTATACCTTCCTGTCTCAATGGAGGATTTTTTTTTAATGGCTATGTTCACTGCTGTTGCCCTGGATACACTGAATTAGGGGAAAGGTGGTCTTCTAAAAAAAAAGGGGGGCCTCTCTATCTCTGCCTCTCAAACTGTTTTAAATTAGTCTGCTAATTGCTATGTTCCTCTAATAGCTGCGTAAAAAAAATAATGGAAAAACAAAAACATTTATATTTTCATTTAGCAAATATCAGGAGCAATTTTTATTCAACATTTTGGCAGCCATTTTTACCTACTTTTTGAGGGTTTTCTTCCTCCCCTTTCACATTTTGCCATTGCAAAAAGGCTTGACAAAATCTGAGAAAGGAGGAGAGGGAGGACAAAACAGGACTCAACCATGGAATTTATTGATTAGTTGTAAAAACAGAAATTTTCCAAAAAATATGAAAACTAGGTTATTTTTTCAAGAAGTTCAGTTTGCCAAGCTCTTTAACATTAAGAAATATGAATGATTACATTATATGTTCCTTTGAACATCTGCCCAAACTAGAAAAACCCAGAGTAAAACACTTAGCAGCAGAGTTAGTCAGACAAGGTAATCTTATGGTCCCTTCTGAAAACAGAATACCCCCAAATTATCCAAATGTTTAAAATTTAAAGGGTTATCAGCTTCACAGTCTAATTTCCAGAATGACTAGCTACCACTCAGTGGAGCTGCATCCTCTGCAAGAGAGAATCCTTCTTAGCCTGACCCGTTGTTTTCAAACATTATTTACCTTCAAAGACTTGCAATATGTACCTTTGCAAATACTCCCTCGGATAACTTGGTTTTGTTATAATGCTCAACTCCAAATGTCTCAGCTTTACAATCTATTGAAACCTATCAGTTTCTGTTGGGTTCAACTGTAACTGGCAAAGCTCAGAAACAACTGAAAACCTCAGTAATAAAAAGGAAGTAGTTCTGAAACTATCTGGGCACTGAGACATAGGTAAATAAACTGCTTGTCAAAACAGTTTCAAAGAATATAGCTAGAAGAACCAGTGTTTGTTCACAGGTTATGAACTGAATTCATCAGGTCCATGAATCCATAGCAACAACACACTTCTCTCCAGTCCTTGTTGTGCTGCTACGTGCACTGGTTTCAACCCAGTGTAACTCCATTAATTGCAGTGGAGTCTTGCTTCCTGGCTCCCACCCAAGTGATCCAGAGAAGAATCAGCCTCCTTAACTGTAAAGTAGCAAATAATGACTTTTATAAAGCTAAGTGAGAGATGCTTTGGACCTATTGACTCCAGTTACAGTATACCCGATCTAGACAGGGCTCCATTAGCAACCACCAAAACCACTGCTTAAGAGAACTGGTCAGATAGCCTTGTGGGGGTCATGGGGATGTAAAGCACAGGACAGGAAGGGACTCCTGGACAATCGAGGCAGAATCCTGCAAATTCAAGGAGTCCACCCAGAACTTCACATACAGCTACCAAGTAAAATACCAATTACAGCCTGTAACATGCCAGAGGCAAAAGCAGAGGGTGGGGGGGGCACTGCCAATGTCCTGACACTGCAACAGAGAAGTAGTATCTAATGTCGGCTCAACAGATCCTAAGGAAAAGACCATTCCTCGTGCTGCAAAGAAAGTTTTCCATCAATGATGATGTTTTATGGAAATCAAACCATTTCATGAAGCTGTATCTATTTTGGTTTTTTTTAATGAAGAAAATTTAAAACATTTCTTGAATTGAGGGCTCTCAATACTTTGGAAATTTTTGCTTTGGTAATGTTATTGATTCTTTTCATTTGGACTTCTACAATATATTAATGGGATTCTCTATATATTGTTTTGACAATACATTATATTTACTATTCCTATGACATAGGAATAAAAAGTCCACAATTTAAATGACTTCATGGAAACCAACTCTTTAGGACAGCACAGAAATACATTTCAAAAATCTGTCATTTCACGTGAAATTTGAAAAATTGACTTTTTATTCTAATGAAGGTGTAAAAACTGAAAATATAGGAAGTTTAGAGTCCTCACATGCTGTAGAGATTCAGTGATACTGCAGCTGAATGCTGGCATAGTGCAAAGGCATGAATACCACCCCCACGCTCCTTTCTCAATATTTGTGCTGTGATAACTTCTTTTAGGTTCACCACATGGCAAACACCGAAAGGGGAAATCAAACCGTCGTCACAGAATTCATCCTCCTTGGATTTGGGAATCTGCCATTACTGCACGTTCCACTCTTCCTGCTGTTTCTCCTGATCTACATTGTGACCATGGCCGGGAACCTCCTCATCTTCGTGCTGGTTGTGGCTGATCACCACCTGCACACCCCTATGTACTTCTTCCTGGGGAACTTGTCCTGCCTGGAGACCTGCTACAGCTCCTCTGTAGTTCCCAGGATGCTTTCAGGTCTCCTTACAAATAACAAAACCATTTCTTTTCTTGGCTGCTTCGTTCAGTTTTACACCTTTGGGGGCCTACTCTGTACTGAGTGCATCCTCTTGTCAGTCATGTCCTATGACCGGTACTTAGCAATATGTGACCCCCTGCATTATGCAAATGCAATGAACCCCAGGATCTGTGCTAAACTAGCTTCAAGTTCTTAGATAACCAGCCTCCTGGTTCTCACCATAACAGTAAGCCTAATGTCAACATTGACTTTCTGTGGCCCCAGTGAAGTTGACCATTTCTTCTGTGATTTTACACCCCTACTACAATTGTCCTGTACAGACACCCACCTGGTCCGACTGGCAGTTTTTGCCTTTACTTCCTTAGCGACATTGCCCCCATTTCTACTGACTATCGTATCATATGCTTGTATCATTGCCACCATCCTGAGAATCCCATCTACCACTGGGAGGCAAAAGACATTTTCCACCTGCTCCTCCCACCTCATTGTGGTAACAGTCTTCTTTGGGACCCTAATCGCTGTGTATCTCACACCAACAGTGGATACTTGGAAAGCCCTTAACAAAGCGCTCTCACTCTTCTACACCATCCTCACCCCAATGATCAACCCCCTCATCTACAGCCTGAGAAACAAGGAGGTAATGAAGGCATTGAGCTGGGCTCTTAGGGGGTGGGGAACTTTCAGAAGAACTCAGGATGCTGCAGGTATGTTTCAGAGACTTTCATGCTGAGAAAGAATGATCATTTTAAGATTCACTGATGAAGATAATAAAAAGGTAGTTTCTTTAGTCATTCATTACAGTTCCTGTCTTTTGTTTCTTTTAATTAAAAGGCACAGAAAGGCAAAGGTAAAACTTACGGCAATGACGACTGGCTTGTGTATTTAATAATATTTATGTTAGAACAGTGCGCATGAGGTCCATCTTGGATCCGGATCTCCCCTACACTAAACATTAAGCACACATAGTGAGAAATGGTCACACATTTCTGAAGACTGTGGCATCTACATGGACAAGACAATTGGTGGTGTATCATCAAAGGGACCAGAACCCAGGTATGCAGTGCCCTATGAGTTAAATTTCCCTCCCTCCCTTCATATTATTCCCTTCTCGCTCCTGGACCTGAGTTAACGTTCCCTCATGGGATGCCTTTCTTTGTAAAATGCAGATTAAAGAATTGAATGGAGAAGGGTCAACTTTGCAATATTCTTTCAGATGTTTTTCTAAGCAACATGGAGAGTGTCAAAAATATATTGCCTTCCTGCTAGCTAACACAAACCCAGACATAGTGAGGCTCACCGAAACGTGGTTCAACGCACGACTGGGCAGTGAACATCAAGGGCTATAGGCTGTACAGGAGGGATAGAACAGGGAGGAAAGGTGGGGGTATGGTGCTCTATGTCAAAGAATAATTCACATCCTCAATGAGCAGCACTGGGTCAGAGGACGGGCAGACTGAAGTGCTCTGGGTCAGAATACAAGGGGGTCAGTGGGAAAGGGACTTAACAGTGGGGGTCTACTACAGACCACCCAACCAGGGAGAAGAGCTAGACCAGGATTCTCAAGTCAGCTTGCGGAGGCAGTTAGGTCAAGGGACATGGTCATCATGGGTGACCTAAACTATCTGGACATTTGCTGGGAAGAGCAGTCAGCGAGGTCTGACCGCTCACGTAGGTTCCTAGCTGTGTTACAGGACCTCCATCTAACCCAGGAGGTGCACAGCCCCACCAGGGGAAATGCTTTGTTAGACCTGGTCCTGGCCACAAGCAATGATCTGGTGAAGGGACTGCGGGTGCTTGATCACCTGGGCGATAGCGATCATCGCCTGCTGGAATTCACCACCCAATGCAGGGTGACAAAGGCCTGCAGTAAGACAGCAGCCCTGGACTTCAGGAGGGCAGATTTCACTGAGCTAAGAAGACAAGTCAGGGAGGCACTGAGGTCACGGAGGGGACATCTCTGGTTGCAACACTATCCCTGGCCCAAAGCCTGATGAAGTAACTGGGAAGACTCCCACAGACTTTGCAGGCATGGGAGTCCTGCAGACTACCCCTGATGCTCGAGACTGTACGGGGGCTGTTAGGAAGGCTAAGGTGGAGACAGAACTTGGTCTAGCAACCAGGATCAAGGATAACAAGAAGTCCATTTTTAAATGCATAGGGAGTAAAAAGAAGGCACCGGCTAACATGGGGCCCCTGCAGGATATGCTTGGCAATCCGGTAGTTGCACCAGATGATAAAGCTGACCTCTTTAACAAATTCTTTGCCTCCACTTTTCTGAGCAGGGACTGGTACCGCCCCCTCCCCCAGGATCTTGGATGGACTCAGGAGAGGCACCACCAGGCCTAGGGTCAGGGAGGACCTAGTTAGGGAACTTCTGGTGGGGCTGGATGTGTTTAAATCAGCAGGTCCAGATGATCTCCACCCCAGGGTGCTGAGAGAATTAGCAGGGGTCATTGCAGGGCCCCTGGCATAGCTTTATGAGCACTCACGGTACCCTGGCCAGGTGTCACAGGACTGGAAAAAGGACAGTGTGGTCCCCATTTTCAAAAAAGGGAGGAAGGAGGACCCAGGTAACTACAGGCCTGTTACTCTTACCTTGGTCCTGGGGAAGCTCTTTAAGAAAATTATCAGGGAGCATATCTGCGAGGGACCAGCAGAGGAGATTATGTTTAGGGACAATCAACATGGGTTCATTAGGGGCAGATCCTGTAAGACCAACCTGGTGGTCTTCTATGACCAGGTTACAAAATCCTTGGATGCACGTGTCACAGTGGACCTAGTCTTTCTGGACTTCAAGAAGGCCTTCGACACTGTCTCTCACCCCATTCTCATTAATAAACTAGGCAACTGTGGCATTGCCTATACAGTCAGATGGGTCACAAATTGGCTGGAGGGCCACACCCAGAGAGTGGTGGTGGACGGGTCATTTCGACCTGGAGGGATGGGGGCTGTGGAGTCCCCCAGGGCTCGGTCCTCGGGCCTGCACTGTTCAACATCTTCATCAGTGACTTGGACGAGGGGGTGAAAAGCACCTTGTTCAAATTCGCGGATGACACTAAGAAGTGGGGAGAAGTGGGCACATTAGAAGGGAGGGATAGGCTGCAATTGGATCTGGACAGGTTACAGGGGTGGGAGGATGAGAATAAGATGGGATTCAATACTGATAAGTGCAGGGTACTGCACCTAGGGAGAAAGAACCAGCAGCATACCTACAGCCTGGGGAACTCCCTTCTCATCAGCACAGAAGCAGAAAAGGATCTTGGAGTCTTTATAGACTCCAAGATGAACATGGGCCGCCAACGTGGGGATGCAGTCAGGAAGGCTAATCACACCTTGTCATGCATCCCCAGATACATCATGAGCAGGTCCAAGGAGGTGATTCTCCCCCTCTATGTCACACTGGTCAGACCACAGTTGGAGTACTGTGTCCAGTTCTGGGCACCACACTTCAGGAGGGATGTGGACAACATCGAGAGGGTCCAGAGGAGGGCCACTCGCATGATCAGGGGTCAGCAGGGCAGGCCCTACGAGGAGAGGTTATGAGAGCTGAACCTGTTCAGCCTCCACAAGAGAAGGCTGAGAAGGGATCTGGTGGCCATCTATAAACTGGCCAAGGGGGACTAGCAGGCAATGGGAAAGTCCCTGTTCCCCCGAGCCTTAGTGGGAGTAACAAGGAATAACGGCCATAAGTTGACTGAGAGTAGATTCAGGCTAGATATCAGGAAGCACTACTTCACAGTCAGGGCGGCTAGGATCTGGAACCAACTTCCAAGGGAAGTGGTGCTTGCTCCTACCCTGGGAAGTCTTCGAAAGGAGGCTAGATAGACACCTGGCCAGGGTTGTTTGACCCCAGCATTCTTTCCCGCCCATGGCAGGGGGTCGGACTTGATGATCTGCTCAGGTCCCTTCCGACCTACCAACTATAAAACTATAAGAAGGATTCTTACTTCAAATGCCCTTTTGTGCTGAAATGTGCCATGTTTGGACAAAAACATAGAAAAAAAACTGCCCAAAATCTTTTCTATTGAAAATATCCCTCCAGGGGGAATACTACAAGGTTTCTCCTTGATGTTGACCACTGCCTTGGGGAATCCATAGGCCTGAATAAGTAGTTTCATTCCCATATACAGTGCATGGGGACAGTTCGGTGCTTCAAGGTACTTCCCACAATAACAAGTATCCTTCCCCTTCTTCTGTAGCCCCCCTGTTTCTGGGCTTCAGTTGGATCCCACAATTGGTCTTCTATGCTGAGCCCTTCTCTCTGTTCCCCCAAGCCTCACAATATGTCTTCTGTGCTTAGCCCACCACTTTGGGCTCAACCAGACCCCCAGCCTGGGTCCCTAGGAACCTCTTGCAGCCCCTTAGTTCCTACCAAACATCCAGGCTGCTTTAGGTACTACCTTCAGGAGCTGCAGCCATGCCAGTGAGGCAGTTTCCTCTCAACAGGCACCAGTTCTTACTACTGGGCTTCTCTCAGGGCCTGGGCTTATACCTGCTCCAAGCCCAGCCCTCCTGGGGCCTCCTGAATCAGGTGAGTTCCTCTACCTGGCCTAGCCTCACCCGCTGGCCCCCTGGGTCACTTGCATCCCCATTTATCCCTGTCCCACACCTGCTGGCTGCTCTGCAGGCTGCCTGACTCCTTACTGTGGCTGGCAGCCCAAGTCCCCTGCCAGTGTGGAACAGTACAGCACCCGGCTCCTGTGCCTAAGGGTGTAGAGGCAAGCGTGCTCAATGGCATATGGGTGCTAAATCCCCTCGTCTGTTTGAAGGGATTCAAACCTGTATCTCCCATACCCTGGGTGAGTGCTCTAATAAATATACAGTTGTATAAAGGGAAGCAGCACCCCCCTCTTTAAAGAAACAACCTCTCCACTTCCTTCAACCATCCGTAGCTATGATTATATGAAAAAAGCAATCCCTGCATGCATTGTGCCTTAGCTGTCCCCCTTCAGGCCTGTGAGTCAATCCCAGGTAGAGAGTGCTCCTTCCTGGTAGCCCTAAGTCAGGTATGTAAGATCCAGAGGGGAACATTTTAGACAAATCCCCCTTTCTCAGGTTTGCCTAGTGGCAGGCTCTAGGCCTCTGTACACTCTGTATGCCAGCTGTTTGGGATTCATGTTGAGGTGCCTGATTCTCCACAATCTGCGCAGGTAGCTTTGCCACCTGTCAGGGTTCTGGCTTCTACCTTGAGTGCCAGACACCTACACACTAGACTTTGCAGTCCTCAACACTGAGATGCCAAAGTCCATCTTCGTTCTATCCTATAGCTCCTGAGGGTCCCTCCTGAAAATCCCATTCCTTAACTGCAGTGACAAACTGCTGCACATCTCATGTGAGGATATACACACACACTCACACACACACACGTATTTGTATGTATTTTCCTCAGAGATGTTCATCTGGAGTGGGCACAGATATATCCAGATGCAAGCAATATGTGAGTGGGAAAAGGTAGGAATAATAAGGAGAGGGAATTAGAGAAGAAGGTGAATGAGGGAACAATTGTGAAAGGGGATGAGTAGGAGGGAATTGAAGATGGGAGTAGCTGTATGATGGAGTCATCAGAGCTGGGAGGAGAAAACTTGCCCAAAACTTCAGTGAACAAGAAGTGGGTGCTGCTGGCCACCCAGGTGCGATGTCTGCTCCTGAACACACAGGAGTCCCATGCTAGCTTTTTGATGTTCATGGGCGCATCATCCATGTCACTCAAGAAACTCCCAAATGTTCTGTCATAAAGTACTGGGGTTCTACAGGGAGGATGATAATCTGGGGTGTGTGGGATAAGGCTGTCTAGGAATTGGCCCAGGACCATAGAGGCCAAGGAATAGTTGAAACCCTGTATGGAGCCCAAGGTCAAAAAGGCAGGGAGGCAGGAACAGCCCCAGGCCAGAAGCTTCCAGAAGCCCCTGCTAGGCAAAGGCTTCCAGTTTGGGCTGGGGGTGAGGCAGGGCTGGACTTGCTGCCAGGGTTGTTTAGTTCTGCTGTCGGCTCCCCCGTGGTCCTACTACCCCTGGCTCCTGTCATCTTTGACAGGCAGCCAGGGGCAGATAAGTATTAATTTTCTAAAATTTTTAGGGGCCCCGCAGGCCAGATAGAATGGCCTGATGGGATGGATCTGGCCCACAGGCTGTATTTTGCCCACCCCTGTTCCATCTTATTGCCAGCTTGGGTGCATTGAGACTAAATACATGAGATAAGCCCTGGGGAATGGGAGGATTAAACCCCTTGTTGACAAAGTAAGGGCACTGGTTAAATCCGCAGTGACCAGAATGAAGTGTTATGTGAAGACATTCCTCGGACTGGCCAGGAATTGCATGTGCTTTATCCCACAGTTTTGACCATTCATAGACCTAGCATTGGGACACCTACTTCGCGGTGGTGATACTCCTAACATTCCAGCACTGTCCCATTATAAGCTAATGTTGGCTTGTGCCTATTATGCAGTTATCTAGCCACCTTATTGTAAGTTTATGGAACCCATGTTTTTCCAATATGCTTCAGAGAAGGTCACATGGGACTTATCAAAAGCCTTACTAAAGCCAAGTACACTATGTCCACTGTATACCACTCATCTGCCCTGCTTGATACTTTGTCTAAGAAAGAGAAGCCTGGTTTGGCCAGTCATACTGGCTAAATGAAATCAGGTTTTTCTCCTCCAGATGCTTGCCAATTTATTTCTTCATAATTTACTCCCCATGACATTTATAACACGTGCCCCTGGTCATGTACATTCTTAGCCCACAAATATGATAAGAAACTGGACTGAGGAGTAGGAGATGCAGGCTCACACTCCTGTGGGATGAGAGATGCCGAGAACGCAGAGCTCCCATTCCTTGGGAAGTGCCCTAACCATTAGATTGTTCAGCAGGGTTTTTAACCATTTTAAACACAAGGCACCCTCCGTAACTTTTCTGAATTTAGTGGCACTCCATTTAAAAAAATAATTTCACTTGTTTCTTCACTATGGAAAGATAATAGAGAAATTTTTCACTTGCAAAGCCCAGAGAGACCACACCAGGTAAGCAAGTTTCTGAAACTATGGATTCCTATATGAAATCTGTTTTTTCTTGTATATCATGTTTACGTGTTTGCATACCTCACAGTGCTAATATTGAGCATCACCCTTAAATGACACCCTTATGGCACCCAGCATGCTGCAAGGCCCTAGTTGAGAATCACTGGGCATGAAAGTGGGCATGTCCTTCATTTCTCTTTGGGGAATTATATGCATGTGCATCCCATCTTTCCATTGTCCAAGAATCCAGAGCCTTCACATCAGCACCACCATCTTCAACATGCATTTACTTCCATGAGACTATGGCCCCCGCCTGCACCCCTGCCTTCCACAAGAAGGATTGATGACAACACCACTTGTGCTCCAAGCTCCTTAATCTGCCTGCCAAGAGCCTTATGTCCTGAACTGCTCAGTGTCATTCCTGGCAGGATAGTTGGTGCTCACATAGACAAACAATAGTGATTCTGTCTTCTGACATGCAGGAAACCTCAGAATCAGGATGGTTAGCAATGGGCACAGCTTGGCTGTCCCCCTGCCAGATATGCCAGAAGATACCAACACTGAGGTACAGACAAGCTCTTCAGCGCCGTAGAATGGGATCCCAAACACTCAGTGATGTTAATCTGAGTGTCAGTCCTGAACACGAACCACCTCAGGCTGTTACAGTCAGCAAACTGTTGGGCAGGATCCCTTGGGAGGCAAATCTGAGGAGAAATGAAGGCCAGAAGAGCTCAGGGACAGGTGACAGGGACAGGTCCCTAGGAGGTATGGGGCACATCCCTTCCACCCCTCCTCCACCTCCCTCCATCCCTCTCCCACACCCACCACTGCTGCTGAAGACTGAAGCAGAGCTGTCTGCTGTGCTGCTTCAGACACTGGTACTCTGATCCCCTCCTTCCCCCAACCACCCCTCCTTTGAAGATGAGCCAGAATCTTGAAGCCAGAGGTTTTTCTTCCAGAAGCCAGGCCAGGCCTGGGTGATGGGGGTCCTGGATGAAGGAGACCAAACAAGCCTTTTTGGGGGAGGGCTGCAGGCAGAGCTTCCCCCAGAAGAGCAGGATCTAGGACACACCTCTGCTAAGAATATCCATCCTCCTCTCTACCCACCTGTGACATCAATGAAGTAAGGATCTCAGAGCAGCTTAGATATAAGATAGGTGCAGAGATGCTCCATGCTGTGAAAACTGAGGCTCTTCAGCACATGTCCCAAAACAGGCTTTTAGGCACTTGAGGAGCTTTAAGGTCAAACCTGAGGCACTGATGGGGTCTGAGCAACTCTGGGATTAGGGGACATCTGAGTAGTCATTTCCAGGATGACAACTTTGGACAGAGGCACCTCAGTGATCTTTGTTTCCCACAGCAAGTGCCTCGGTCCTCTTTTGGACTAACTGCCTCCCTGTCACTGTAGCTGACCAGCTCTCCCATCACACAGTATAATATGTCAATGTACCTAACTCCTTCCTGCACATGCCACTTAGTGCCAGGGCTCCCATGTCATCCTGTGACTCCAAACCTCAGCTCACCCTGATGCCTTACTTCCATGGGAAAAATGCACTTTCATATGTAAAAGCTTAAATAAAAGCTCAATTTCTGGGGTGCAGGGCTCATGGCAATCAGGAGAGGTCCTGGATGATTGGAAAAGGGCAAGCATTAGGGGTGTGCAAAACCAGCTGTATTCAATTCAGATTTGACCTGAGTCAGGGACAGTGATTCGATTTGTTGATTCAGATCTCTGTCCCCGATTCAATACAGCTAAATCTGAAACTGAAGATTTGATGCTGATTCGGAGAATCAGCAATTTGACCATAGACACAGCTTTAAACATTTTTTCTACATATCTCGAGGTACCAGGTGTGACTTGTGAATGTTGTGATGCTGGTGTTGCTCTGTGGGGCCAGGCCAACCCTCAGGATCTTAATATTGCACCTGTCAGACAGGAGGGCGTGGTGTACAATTGCACATGCACACACTCAAAAATCAATTAGGTGCATACACACACATACTAGGTGTATATACACACTCTAGGTGCATGCACCCCCACCAGGTGTGCACACGCACACTACCAATCCAAACACATACACATCCAAAATTACCAACCTAGGCAAATGCATGCCTATCACCAATTCAAGCACCTACACACACTATACAGACCAAAAGAAATTAGACCAGAATCAATTATCAATACCAGCACACCCAATAGACATACACAGATCAATAATTTGTATACACAGGTGAGTTCCTAACTTGGGTGTTGTGATGTATATGTATGTATGTGCTTGGTGTACTTGGGATACCTGGGGAAAACTTAAGGTAAGAAAGTGAAAGTGTAGGGAGTGAAAGTTACCGGGACAGGGATTAGACCTGGTAGACTAGAGAGAGCTGGGCTGAAGAACTGAGGCTTGGGGGTTACTTTAGGTTAATTGACCTTAATTAATTAAAGGGCAATGCCCAAAGCCTGCAGAACAGGGGAGTGATGCCAGAGAGAAGCCAGCACAGAGGCTGGGACCGAAACTGGAGCTACAGGGGAGCCAAAAGGTAAGCGGGAAGAGGGAAACTGGGACAGAGTGTGGTGAGGAGCTAGAGAGGGTGCAGAGGAAACTGGGGGCTGGCTCTGGGAACCAGGGGAGGGGCTGCCGGTGCCAGGAGCTGGGGAAGGGCTCCAGCTGCCAGGAAACCTGTGGGGAAGTTGGTGGCAAGCCAGAGGACTGTGGGGGAGAAGGGGTGGCTAGAGAGGGTGTGGGGGAAAGCTGGAGAACACAGAGGAAAGGGGGAAGGGGCAGGAAAGGTTGGGAACAGAAGGTAGAGAGAAAGAGAGATGGAGAGAGACAGCAGGAGGCAGAAATGAGTGGGGCTGAGAGGCTAGAAGTGGCAGGAAGACCTGCAGAAAGACACAGGAAGGAGGCAGTGGACAGCAGAAATGGGACCAGGAGGCTAGAAGCGGAAGAAATGGTGGGAAGGGCTGCAGAAAGACGTGGGAAGAAGGCAATGGATGACAGAAATGGGGCTGAGAGATAGCAGAAAGCAACAGGGTCAAGAGGCTGCAGCAGGGGAACAGAGAAGGGACAGAGAGGAGCTGAGAGGTGGCAGGAAAAGGAGTGGGAGGGAAGCTGAGAGACAGAGACCGGAATTTAAGATGGGGAAGGGACAAGGGCTCAGTAACATACAACCCAACTCGGGGTTACAAATGACAGTGGTTTTATTGAACAGGGGAGATGGTGACACAATTTCTTATTGGTTCCTTTGCGCACACACGCGCGCACACACGCACACACACACGCGCGCACGCACACACACACACACACACACACACAATGGCAACAGGGGTTAAAGAGGCTTGGAGCAGGGGCTGAAGTCCAGGAGGAGAGAGAGAGAGTCCAAATCGGAGGAGGAAATGTGCAGGTGATATCTACCTATCCCAGGCTGAAAGTTGGTCCTCGATGGCCAGTCAGGGTCTCCTTCAGCTTGGTGTTGTCCAGAGGGGGTCGCCGGCAGGGCCTCTGGGGTGGATAGGCAGCATGACATGGAGCCGGCCTGGTTCAGATAGAAACGGCGTTCCCACTGGGTCTGTCTTCACTGCCCCTTTTTATAGGGGCAGACCTTGTGTGACCCTAGTGATAGGAGGCATGCCCAGGCAAGGGTTAGCCCCTGGTGTACTGAGCATGTGTGCTTCAGGCAGGGATGTGCAGTTTTGGGTGTCTGTAATGGTGGGGTACAATGGTAGAGTTTCTGGTTCTGCAGGGTCTTTTGTCTTCAAATGCTGGGTTCTTGTCTCTGTTCCTGGGTGAAGTCCGTGGTTCCTGGGTGTATCAATGCGAGGTGATGGTGTTGCACAAATGGCTAGTTTCGTGCCCCTGGAGGCTTTTCCAATATACCTCAAGGAGAGAGTCATACACACTCAGGCCGGGTCCAACTCAAGTTTATTGTTTGCAAACAGGTCGACAAGGGAGTTCAATGCTCAAATCAGAGTCGAACCCCAGCCACGCCCAAAGTTACAGTTTTATACCTCTCATGAACAAGATTCCATTGTGGCAATCTGTGATTTGCTACAGTTTTCTGCAAAGTTTATGTGCAAAGCAGGCAGTAACTAATCTGTTTCCACAGGAATCAGCCTTATCGTGAATCGAGCATTGTTCGGACTGTTCTTTATTATGCTACTGATTATCTAGTGCAGGAAGAAAGAAGAGAAAAAGAAACAATTTGCAGTTCTCAGCTGTGAAGCCTTTTGTGTAGTGAGATTAGACATTTTTGCCACAATGGCCCAGTCATTACAGGCCATTCAGTAGAGGCCTGCTACCATTGTATTCCAATCATTCCCAATCACTCCCATTCATCTGGGAAGCAATTTACATGCAAGGGGTACATGAGTCACAGTTACAACACAAGGGATGCCTGGGCAGAGGACACAAGATGGAGGCTTGACATGACTTATGCTAACTTACATATATAGGCTTAAAACAGCAATCACACAATATAAAAACAGTACAAAAATAATAATTATCACTTATAAAACAGTGGGTATCAATATCAAAATATCAGGGAACTTATTTGCAAAGAGGGGAGAGAAAAATAAAACTTACTACCCAAAATAAAATGTTAAAGCTTATCCTATATCTTAGCTTACTTATAATTGTCTATAGGGAATAAAGAGGGAGAGGAAAAGTCAGAAATAGTTGGGGGAGGGGAGGGAATGCATAACTATATATATAAAAGAGAAAGAAAGAAAGAAAGAAAAAAAGAAACTGGGGGATTATGTTACACTGGGGTGAATGGAGCGTCCCACAGGAGCGCGGGGAGACTCCCTGTGTGCTTGGCAATGAACCCAGAAGTGGACCAAAAGTACTTCTGGTCCACTTCCGGGTCTGCCAGGGAGTGCGCGGGGGGCCCCCCCACACACACCCTCCTGGCTGAGCGATCAGCCACAGGGGAACTCCAGGTGCCCCCCAGACCCAGGAGGCACCAGTAGCCGAGCCGGAGGTGCAGGGAGGGCCCTCGGAGCGCTCCCTGGCAGACCCCAAAGTAGACTGGAAGTGCTTCTGGTCCACATCCGAGTCTGCTGCCAAGCACACTGAGTGCCCTGAGCTCCTATAGGATACTCCATCCTCCCCACCATTACAGCATTCACAAGCCACCAAGTACCTTGAGGTATGTAGAAAAAGCATTTAAAGCTGTGTCTATGTCCGAATCGTTTAATCTTTCTGAATCTACTGAATCAATTTGCAGGGTTCCAATTTGATTCAGAGAGATTTAAGGGTCTCCTGATTTGATACAGATTTGGAAATTCAGCCACTGAATCAGGCCGTATCTCGGCCGTATCAAATCAGGGACAGAAGCTTTTCACAGCCCTAGCAATCACAGCCCTAGCAAACATGGTGCCCATATTTAAGGAAGGGGAAAAGCAGGATCCAGGGAACTACAGACCAGTCAGCTTCACCTCAGTCCCAAGAAAAATCATGAAGCAGATCCTCAAGGAATCCATTTCTAAGCACTTGGAGAAGAAGGTGATTAGGAACAGTCAGCATGGATTCACTAAGGTCAGGTCATGTCTAGCCAACCTGATTGCCTTCTATGATGAGGAGACTGGCTCTGTGAGTACAGGGAGACCAGTGGATGTGGTGTACCTTGACTTTCGCAAGGCTTTTGATACAGTTTCCCACAGCATTCTCACAGGCAAGCTAAGGAAGTGTGAGCTGGATGAATGGACTGTAAGGTGGATAGAAAACTGGCTGGAGCATCAGGCTCAGAGGGTAGTAATTAATAGCTCGATGTCTAGTTGGCAGCTGGTTTCAAGTGCAGTGCCCCAGGGGTCGGTCCTGGGTCCATTTTTGTTCAAAGTCTTCATCAACCACCTGGAAGATGGCACAGAGCAGGGGTTTTCAACCTGTTTTAAGGAGTGTATCACTTCTGGATACACTTCTGGCAGAGCGGGGGAAGAGGTGGGCTTGCATGCAGCGGCGAGGGGTGGTGTAAGGCAGTGGCAGCAGCCATGTGCATGCTTCACCCCCCCTGTGTCCAGCCAGCCAGGCGGCACCTGTGTGGCACACAGAGGGGAGCCACTGCCCTTAACCCTTCCCCCCTCTGCCCCCGGCCCTGCTCCTGGGAGGCGGCGGTGCAGAGTGGTGGGTGATGGCACTCCATCCCTGCCCACCCACATATACCCCTTAGCCCCTTTCCAAGTAGCCCCGGGGGTACACATACCACCCATTGACAACCCCTGGCATAGAGTGCCCCCTCAGCAAGTCTGCAGATGACACCAAGATGGAGGAGGTAGTAGATAAGCTGGAGGGTAGGGCTAGATTCAGAGTGACGTAGACAAATTGCAGGATTGGGCCAAAAGAAATCTCATGAGGCTTAACAAGGACAAAGGCAAAGTTCTGCACTTAGGACAGAGCAACCCATGTACTGGTACATGTTGCGGGGTGACTGGCTGGACAGCAGCTTTGCAGAAAAGGACCTGGGGGTTACAGTGGACAATCAGCTGAATATGATCCAACAGTGTGCTCTTGTTGCCAAGACACCTAACAGCATACTGAGCTGTATTAATAGGAGTGTTGCCAGCAGGTCAAGGGAAGTGATTATTCCCCTCTACTTAGCACTGGCGAGGCCACATCTGGAGTACTGTGTCCACTTTTGGGCCCCCAACTACAGAAAGGATGTGGAGGAATTGGAGCGAATACAGCAGAAGGCAACAAGGAGCAACAGTTTCAAGTTGCAGCAAAGGGAAGTTTAGGGTAGATACAAGGAAGAATTTTCTCACTAGGAGTGTAGTAAAGCACTGGAACAGGTTACCCAGAGAGGTGGTGGAATCTCCATCCTTGGAGGTGTTTAAGATCAGGCTAGACAGAGCTTTGCCTGGGATTATCTAGTTGGGGCTGGTCCTGCTTTGAGCAGGAGGCTGGAGTAGATGACCTCAGGTGCCTTCCAACCCTAATTTTCTATAATTCAGTGATTTCCCACCTCCTTCCTGGGTGACTGCTCTAGTCTCTGGCTTCTTGGATCAAAGGGTGACCCCACCCCTGGCTTCAGCACCATTGATCTAGCCCTGGATTTATTACCTTCCCTCAGGCTCCAATAATCAGGTAACTTGACCAAAGCCTGTGAAAACTTTCATGACAACAGAAACCACATTTATCTGTGAAGAAATGGGCCACCAATATAAACTCCCCCAGCTCTAAACAGGTTTATATGAGGCACCTCCCTGCAGGATCAGGAACCTAGTGTCAATGGTCAAGGGGGTCCCTTCCAGCCCTGCGGCCTCACTTTTCTTTATAGTACCCATTAATTTGGAGCACTGGGTGATCAACTGTAGAGTTGAACTGAAACCCTGAAACTTTTCAGTGCCTGCAGCCCATATCTCATGTGAAATGAGGGATTCCCTCAATAGGTGGCTTTCCCTAGAGAGTAGAACTTGGATTCCAATTAAGCACCGTGTTTCCAAAGTTTGCATGACACACATTACACAGTTCCCTTGGTCTTTTATTTAAAGACCAGCACAAGCAAAGCAAAGGCTGTTGGACACCCTGCAAACCCAGCCCCCGGTGCCTTGTTCACAGGAAGCCTGAGAGCAGATACACAGTTTCCAGGGAATGGCACAGTGAAGCTCAAGGTAAAACCAACATTTCCATTCCGGCTAATTTTCTTGGTGTAGGTGGTCTACATAAACACACCCCAGGATATTGTTTTCTTGTACCTTCCTGTGTCAAGGCAGGATCGTTCTCTTCTTTTCCCCTTGTCTATTTCCACTGCTTTTTACCAGGATATATTTAATTAAGGGAAAGGAGGTCTTCTAAAACTCTGTTCAGAATACAAATAAGACTCTCTCTCTCTCTCTCTTCCTTCCTAGACTGAGTACTGGTAATTGCTATGTTCCTATAACAGCTGCCTAAAGAAATAAATTAATTAATGGAAATACAAAAACATTTCTATTTTCATTTAGCAAATATCAGAAGAGCAATATTTGAGTCAACATTTTGGCAGCTATTTTTATCTACATTTTGAGGGTTTTCTTTCCCCCTGTAATATTTTGCCCCAGCAGGAAGGGTTGACAGAATTTGAGAAAGGAGGAGAGAGAGGACAAAACAGAGCACAAAATTGGAAATTGTTGTTGAGTTTTAAAAAAAGGTATTTTCCCCAAAACAGGAAATCTAGGCTATTTTCTTTCAAGCAACTTAGTTTACTGAGCTCTTTAACATTCAGAAATATATGAAAGATTTCTTTTCTCTCTTGCTTTTGAATGTCTTAGTCAAGCATCTGCCAAAACTAGCAAGACCCAGAGTAAAACACTTAGCAGCAGAGTTAATCAAACAAGGTAACCTTATGATCTCTTCTAAAAAACATTTTCTAAAAATTACCCAAATTGTCAAAATGTTTAAAATTTAATGAGTTATCATCTTGATAGAGTACATTTCCAGAATGACTAGCTATCACTCAGTGGAGCTGTATCCTCTGCAAAAGAGGGTCCTTCTTAGCCTGACCCGTTGTTTTCAAATATTGCGTACCTTCAAAAGAATTAAAATAGGTACCTTTGCAAATATTTACTGGAATAGCTTCATCTTGATATCATGTTCGACTCTAAATGTCACAGCTCTACAAGCTATTCAGTTCCCCCAGTTTCTCTTGGGTTCTGCTTTAACTGGCAAAACTCAGGAACAAATTGTCAATACTAAAACAGGAAGTCATTCTGGAACTCCCTGGGTGCTGAGATGTAGGTAACTGAAGTGCTTGTCAAAACAGTTTCAAAGGATATAGAAGAAGCAGTGTTTAGTTCACAGGTTTATGAGCTGAACTCATCAGGTCTTTGAATCCTTAGCAACAACGCACTTCTCTCCAATCTTGTTCTGCAGCTACGTGCACTGGTTTGAACCCCATGTAACTCCATTGATTCCGGTGGAGTTTTCCTCTCAGGTTCCCATGCAAGAGATGCAGAGAGGAATCAGCCTCCTTAACTCTGAAGTACCAAAAAGTGATTTTTATAGAGCTAAGTCAGAGGTACTTTGGACCTGTTGACTCCAGTGAGAGTACTTCCAATTTAATCAGGGCTCCATTAGAAAATCTCAGCCTCGTTGTTTAAGAGAACTGGTGAGACTGTTTTGCAGGGGGTGAGGAGATATAAAGCACAGAACAGGAAGGGGCTACTGCATAATCAAGGCAGAATCCAGCAGATTCAAGGAGTCCCCAAAATATTTACGTGCAGCTGCCAAGTAAAACATCCAAAATACCAAGAACACCCTGTAATGTGTGACAAAAGCAGAGGAGGGGAGGGAACTGCACCCACCCTGACACTGCAACAGAGCAGTAGTATCTAAGGTATGTTCAGCTGATCGTAAGAATACCTTGCTACAAAGGAAGGCAGTCCTCTGTCGGGGATTGATGTATATGGAAATCAAAGCTTTTCACAAGTCCATGTCTATTTGTCTGGGGTTTTTTAATGTGGAAAATTTAGAATATTTTTTTAATTTGGTGGTGGTTAAACCTCTCAATCATGTGGAAACATTTGGCTTTGATAATGTTGTTGTAGTTCATTTCATTTGGACTTTTACAATATATTAATGAGATAGTCTATATATTGTTTCCACAATGCATTATATTGACTATTTATATGGTATAACAATGCAAAAAGACACCATTTAAATTATAGGGAAACAAATCTTTAGGACATCACAGAAACATATTTTAAGATACTTTTCATTTCACATGAAATTTTGAACGCTAAAAAAATGAAAATAAGGGAAGTTTAATCTCCTCATCTGCTGTAGAGATTCAGTGATACTGCAGCTGAATGCTGGCAAGCGCAGAGGCAGCAATAACAGCCCCTTCTCAATATTTATTTGGTGATAATTTCTTGTAGGTCCACCACATGGCAAACACCAAAAGCGGAAACCAAACTGTCGTCACAGAATTCATCCTCCTTGGATTTGGGAATCTACCAGAACTGCACGTTCCGCTCAATTTACCGAAAGAGAACATTCCACTCTTCCTGCTGTTTCTCCTGATCTACATTGTGACCATGGCCGGGAACCTCCTCATCATCATGCTGGTTGTGGCTGATCACCACCTGCACACCCCTATGTACTTCTTCCTCGGGAACTTGTCCTGCCTGGAGACCTGCTACAGCTCCACCATCCTGCCCAAAATGCTTTCAGGTCTCCTGAATAACAAAACCATTTCTTTCTTTGGCTGCTTCCTTCAGTTTTATACCTTTGGTTACCTTGCCTGTACTGAGTGTGCCCTCTTGTCAGTCATGTCCTATGACCGGTACTTAGCAATATGTGACCCCCTGCATTATGCAGCTGCAATGAACCCCAGGATCTGTGCTAGGTTAGCTTCAAGTTCTTGGATAACCAGCTTCCTGGTTCTCAGCATTATAGCAAGCTTAATGTCAACGCTGACTTTCTGTGGCCCCAATGAAGTTGACCATTTCTTCTGTGATCTGACACCCCTGCTACAACTCTCCTGTACAGACACCCACATGGTCCGACTAGCAATTTTTGCCTTTTCTTCTTTAGGATCATTGCCACCATTTTTACTGACTGTAGCATCCTATGCTTGTATCATTGCCGCCATCCTGAGAATCCCATCTACCACTGGGAGACAAAAGGCATTTTCCACCTGCTCCTCCCACCTCATTGTGGTAACTGTCTTCTTTGGGACCATAATTGCTGTGTATCTCACCCCAGCAGTGGATACTTGGAGAGTCCTGAACAAAGTTCTCTCTGTCTTCTACACTGTCCTCACCCCAATGATCAACCCCCTCATCTACAGCCTGAGAAACAGGGAGGTGAAGGAGGCCCTGGGCAGGGCTTTTAGTCATTGGGGGGCTTTCAGAAGGACTCAGGATGCTGCAGTTTTATTTAAGAGATATTCATGCTGAGAAAGACCGATCAATTTAAGATTCACTTATGAAGACAATAAAAAGGTCGCTTCTTTGGTCATTTAGGACAGTTCCTGGCTCTCCTTTCCATTAATTACAAGGCTTAGGAAGACTAAGGTAAAACTTAATGCAATGATGACTATCAGTGCCTATCCGTTCCAAATGGGCTGGGGGCCCCTATATACTAACCACCAAGTATATGTAATGAGAAACAGTCACCTGTTCCCCAAAGATCTTAGCATTTACTTGTACAAGACAATAGATGGTTCAACACCAGTAGAACCAGAACCCAGGTTTGCAGTGCCTATTCCAGTTTTATTCCCTCCCTCCCTTCACATTATGCCTTGCTCCCTAGTGAAGCTGAGTGAACACACTCTCATGGGACTACTTTCTTTGTAAAATGTAGATTGAAGAATTCCACAGGGAGGGGTCCACTTTGCAGTACTGTTTCTCATTTTTCTAAGAAATAGGAAGTGTCAAAACATAGTGCTCCAAATTTTTGTCACTTTATGGTGATACGTGCCATGTTTTGACAAAAATTATAAGAGTAAAAATAACTACCCAGAATCTTCCCTATTAAAAATTTCTCTCTAAGCATTTCGGTCTAAGGGAAATGCTGCAGGGCCTGTCCTTTACATTACCTGCTGCCTTGGGGAATCCATAGGCCTGATTAAGGAACTTGGTCTCCCCATACAGTGCACAGGGAGAGTTTGGTGCTTCAAAGTTGTGCCCACAATGGCCAGTCTGCTGAGCCTGGCAGAAGGTGGGGCTTAAAACCCCTACTCCGTCTCACGGACTTACATGCCCCAGTCTTATGAGGATTCACAACGCTGAGTGTAAAACAAAACAGAAAACATCACTGTGCCAGTACATGGATCCAGAATACAGCCACATCTGGGGGGCTGTGTGCAGTTCTGGTCATCTCAGCTCAAGAAGCACAGGGTAGAACTAGGAACACAGAGGAGAGCAGAAAAGATGATCAGAGTGAGAAAACAGCTTCAACATGAGCAGAAACAGGAAGGCTAAAACATTTTTCTTGGGAGAAGAGATGACTCATGAGGGGTCCTAGCTGCTCTGTGCTATCATTATATAGATGATGCAGAATACAAATGAGCATGTCATTGGAAAAATTAATAGAGAACTCTCCTTCACTGTGTGACCAAAGTGCCACTAAGACTTTTTTTGCTTTAACCCAGTTTTAAGGTTCTATTTTCAACTGTGGCAGGTTGACTGAGTTTGCCCATAACTGCCCATAGAAAAATGGAAGAGGATCCACCAACTTTTTCCAACAAAAAACTAGACGTTCACGTCCTTCCCCACAGAACTGGAGATACACGTTATAGATGCATCTCTTCCAGCAGGGCACAAATCTACATGCCTTCCTCTGTAGCAGGGTAGATGTGGTCCTCTTCCTTTAGCTCTCAAGTGTACTCTTAACCAACTTTTTCCTTTCACTATCAGGACAGTGGCCATGCCCTCATCCCCTTGCTTTACCTGAGGCAAGTTAAGGGGTATTTTTAATCTTTGGGGCATTAGGTCTAGAAGTTGTGTGTTAGGGTTCTTCAGAAAATTTAAGCACAGGTTAGACAAACTCTGTTCCTAAGTGGTTTAGTTAGGGTGACTCTGCTTGGAGAAGACCTTGGAGTGGATAACCCCCTGAAGGTCCCTTCCAGCCCTATTTTTCTACAATTCTATCATTCCATTTCCCAGCATATTGTTCTTATTAGCAGGCCATGAGCTGAATATTAGGCCTGTGCAAAGTGGCAAGTATTTGATTTGGATTTGGCCAATTCAGAGGGACAGTGATGTGATTTGGCAATTCGAGTCACTGTCCCGATTCGATTCCGCCAAATTGGATTAGAAGATTCAGCGCTGATCCGGTGATTCAGCCATAGATTATAATGTGGAATCACTAAAAGGCCTATAACTTTGTCACTGTTTTGAAGATTTGGATGAAAACAGCAAGGATGGTAGCCCTTTCTGAGGGCATGAAGCCTGCCAAGTTTCAAGGAGTTAGGTGCAGGGGTTTCTGTGAAAGTGTACCTCAAATTTCTGAAAGCAAAACTCATATCACTTGTGTGTGTTAATTCATAGATTCATAGATTCATAGATGTTAGGGTCGGAAGGGACCTCATTAGTTCATCAAGTCCGACCCCCTGCTTA